>NC_091121.1:67357786-67560286 GCF_040183065.1 Periplaneta americana | reverse complement strand
TTTGTTTTATCTAGAGAAAATCAAAACTCGAGTGGGATTTAATTGACTATTACACGAGTAGAAGAAAGTATGTAAAGATTAGAATAAATAAAATACTCTAATACAATAAAATATTGACTTACTGAAATATTAAATTTTCTTGAAAATGTATTATTGTACCATCTCATCACAAATATTTCGCTAGATGACAGTAGTTTGTCATGATGAGCTGTTCTCTTGTTACCAGTTGTGCTAACTATACAATCTTCGTTGAACTCTATGGACGATTACTATCTAGAAGGCTTTGTTGATTCAGTTTATTTTTTATTAAAACGGCTGCATTCCACTTCAATTATTGATATAGACATATATATTGAACAATATCCGATACGTGACTATCCATAATCTCATATGACGGAAACTGTAACATAACCTAAATAATATAATAAAGATAAAGGATAGAAAAGTTTCAATTAAACATGAATTATTTTAAAAGGTACAATTATTGAAAGTACAATGCTAGAAACAAAGAAACAAATGCTAGGGAGGTGACATAAACAAACAAATGCTAGGGAGGTGATACAAAACAAATGCTAAGGAGGTGATGAAAATTGTAGGATAAGCAGCCATGATTGGTTGAAACACGTCGTTCCGTACCGTTTTATTGGTCAAAAGTAGTATGATGTAGTAAAAGTATAATAGTCGGTACAAAATGGCACTTGTGTTTATTCAAACACATTTTAGATATCATAGTTAAATTTTGCGTTCGACAATATTTTATACGTCTTGTGAACAGGCCTACCTGGAAACATTGGTAAAACATTTATATATATTTACTTTTTTAATTTTTACCCAGTAAAATGGAGAAATTATACTTTAAAAGAGAAATTGAAGTAAATACTTCTACTGAAAGTATGTCAAAGATTTAAGTGATGTTGCGTATATGATATTCAGGAATAAATATAAAAAGAATTACTAAGAAACAATGATATTTGTGGAAATTATTAGAGAAAGAGCAGTTCAGTGCACAAAATACAATTGCCATTTTGTATTATAAAGTATCCGCAACGGTAAAACTGTTACTAAATATGAAAATAGTATACAATTGAAAAAAAATAGCGTGTATTGACTAGACTATTACACTTTTACTACGTCACTCTACTTTTGACCAATAAAACGGTACGAAAGAACGTCTTTCAACCAATCATGGCTGCTTATCGCACAATTTTATCGCGTCCCTAGCATTTGTTTAATTTTATCGCGTCCCTAGCATTTGTTTATTTTTATCACTACCCTAGCATTTGTTTCTTTGTTTGCCAACATTTCAAGCTGCACTGGTCTGGACGTCAAAAAACAGAAAATTACAAATCACTCCAGTCGATGCACAGCACTTTCAAATATGACTCACTTTGGCATTCAAGAACAAGAATTAATAAAGATCACTGGTCATAGCTATGCATCTTCCCTGAAACCCTATTTACAAATAAATGAAGAGCACCATTCGGAAATCCTGAATAAGTTGAGGGATACACCATGTACATCAACGAGTTCACTTCTTTTACGCACACGTCCAATATAACATCAACTGAACCACCAACCACTAAAACATTCAAATTTGAAAACTGTACCTACTTTCAATAATTGTTTCTTTTAAAATTATCCATGTTTATTTTTTATTTCATCATTGTTAATTAAAATGTTTCTTGTTTATTTCATCATCCCTAATTAAAACTTTTCTAACACTCGTATATAATATTTAGGTTATGTTATAGCTTCTGCTATATATTATTATGAATAGTCACGTATCAGAGATTGTTTAATATTAAGATTTATTGAAAATCAAGTGACGTTGATTACTGGCATCGGGATAACTGAAGTGGAATTCAACTGTTTTAATAAAAATGAAACTGAATCAACAAAGCCTTCTTGACCAGTATCCGTCCACAGAGTTCAATGAAGATTCCATAGTTGGCACAACTGATAAGCTAATCATAACACACTACTGCCATCTACTAGTGTAATATTTATAATGCTGAGATGGTACAGATTTGAAGACAGTTTTGTATTTTCGTAAGTCAATTAATATTTTATTGTATTGGAGTACTTCGTTACATCTAATCTTTATATACTTTCTTCTAATCGTGTAATAGTCAATTAAATTCCACTCGAGTTTTGATTTTCTCTAGATAAATCAAAACCTCTAATGAGATTACTGTTGATAAAATTTCAGTATTACAGAGTTATTCATTGCCGAGGAAAAAATATTGAATTTCACCAATTTTTCTGTACCGGTATTACTCGTAATTATTATCAATTTTCTTTTGATTCCGGATGCTCTGTAGCCTCATGAATTCTTGTGATTGTCCTACATTATTTCAGCAAAGCCATAAATAACACTGTATCTTATATAGATATTAACGTATTTAAAATCACCAACGTATTTTGCGTTTATCTACTGTTACGAGGCTACGTTCGGATGTGTATTCGAATATCGATTGTGCTGGATTTTTCCCAGGTTTTCACTAACTGTGAGACGAGTGTCAGATAATACCATGGCGAATTCTTGGATTCATCTCGTTAAACACCATCTCATCACCAATTACCTTGGTGCTGCTAAATAACTTGCACAATTTTTAAGCGACTATAATAGCTTGTTATAATTTTATAGCCTACTAGCGTTTTGAAACGTATTATATCGCCTGAGTGTAATCTTCAACATAAAATAAAACATGCTGTGTTATTTCTATTTCTTCGTGTGTAATCTGCATTTGATATTTACCACATTTTACATCCGTTCTTCTTAGGCCTATTAATTGCTATAACCAATACTTTTCCTGAGAAGTAGTTTCAAATTACTCTAACTTATGAACGACTCTCAATTTTTCACAACTATTGGTAATAGAGAGTTAGATCCTGAAAGGCGGAGTCGATACGCAAAACTTTGATTAAGATCCCTTATGTATGTAATATCCAATCTCGAGACTTCTGACTCAATAGAGCAGTTCAGTGGGAAATCCGCATAACGGCGTACTGAGTGTAGTGGTAAAGCGTACAGTTGATGGGGGTACTGTAGAATGAATGCCAACAAATACGCAAACGAAAACGCTCTGGATTTGAAGGTTCTGACGAATAATTTTGGTTTTCATAGAAACTGTGTCTGAAACTATTACAAGGTTAGAAAAGTCAAAGCAAGAGATGCCGGAAGCCCTCAAATTAATTTAGAAAATGACGCAGAGAATTAATGAGACATCAAGTACACCGGTTACTGAACGTGTAAAACAGAAGTGGAAATAAATTTTATGTAAAAATAACGTATATGGAACATTGTGTAACATAAACACCAAATTAGTGGACATAGAGTCACCCCGAGAATAAAGGACTGTCTCTTAGAGATAGCAATGATGTTAGGTTTTTTCGTTTTGCTCCTATCACGTCATGTGGCGTAGAGCGCAGCTTTCTACTGTACAAACTTGAGACACTGAAAATGTATTTTGTAGTAGGTACATTGCAATTCGGTACTGTAACTTCACTTCCTAAAGACGACCAATAGGATAAATAAAAAAAATTAAAATTGCTACATGCTTATTTCCACCATTAATACTGTGTATAATTAAACACAAATGCTTATAAAAGACAGGAGAATAAATGCTTTTCAAATTCTTTTGACATTATCATTGTGTAATGTATATTTACTTTCAGAATGTACATATGTGTGTGTGTTTCCCCATACTACCATATTCTACTCTAAATAGCAACGTTGTTACCTCAACACATCTCTATCTACCTGCAGCGAGTCAACCTATAGTGTATGCACAGTAAACTTATTGTATCGGGTCCAAAGTCTCGAAGCCTGGTAATACCTATACTTAAAACAGTAAAGCTATTCTCATGGTAAATGACATCGTAAGACATTTCATCAGCACCATCTTAATCATCAGGCTACTTTTTAGGCTGACAAATATATTTGAGTAAAATTCCTACGGTTATTCTAGGTACAGCGGCAATAGTTTTACGAAGTACATCATCATCATGAACTACTTCGTTTTAGACCATGTGATCTGTAACGACAATCTAAGAAAGTTGGCCTTGATCCCTCCATCGATGTCTTGGTCTTCCTTGATCTCTGTGTTTTCTTGATCTATCTGTATACTGGGGCTAATCTTGGAAGTCTCTCCCTTTTCATTCTTTGTACATGGTTCTTCCACTATTGCTGATATTGGTGAATTTCTTCGGTTATACAAGGAACTTGTAATGTTTTTCGGATATCAATTTTTTCTTTTATGGTCCAATCTCGTTATACCGAATAACGATCTTAAAAACGCATCTGAGCTACTTCAAGTTTCTGTGAATTTCGCTTATTTAATATTCAAATTTCGCTTCCATAATTGAGTATACTGCTTTTGACGTTGTGTTGTGCAGTCTTAGCTTTGTATCCACTTCCACCTGTTTGACAGAATGTCTTCTAATAACTCTATTGATTTTGTTAAATTTTGTAATTTGACGTCCAGATCAGTTTTATGTTCTGCAAATAAATTTTCTAGCTACAGGGACATCATTTTATTTTTACTTCAATTTTTATTGTACCTGAGTTTTTGAATGTACTCCACTCACATCCCTTCTACTAATGAAGTTCAACAGTCCTCCAAGGCCGCGTATGCAGTCAAAGCCGCCTGTCGGTCATAGCAAACAGTATTGAGTTAGTGAGTATACTACGTTCCAGAAATGTGGTCGCGTTTTCCAGTGAAGAAAGAGCATTCATTTTTAATCATATTTTCGCACAGGTACTGTGCGTCCGTTTGCTTACTTCGCATTCTGGTTTCCCCACATGCTTCTACTCGTCCCTCTGTAAAGGCTAGTGGCTGGGCTGTCTTATCTCTTTTCTGAAAATATTTTCTGTTAGGGATTGGACGTCTACGTAATATTATACAACTGTTTAAAATAACTTAAATAAAAGGGTCTCGTAAAGTAATTAACTATCACGTGATTTCCCCCCTTTGTACGGTCCTGCGACATAAACATTTGGACGGACAGTAGATAACATGTCTGAGTAATTTTATCTTTTCGGATCGGGCAGAAGTGAAGATTGAATTTACAGCATGTAAGATACACTTTTACAGAGTAGGTACAGAATTATTTCAACATGAGTTACTGGTACGAAGGACGAAATTGAAAATTGGAATTAGGTACAATAGTCTACAGTGAGATAATATGTACAAAAGAACTGAAGCCTCTATCGAAATGAACATTTATTGTTAATAGTGTTACTGTATTTTGATTAAAGAAAAGCCTAATGAAAAATTATCAATCTCAAAATCGTGATATTTCCTAGTTTAAGTAAATGGATGAACTACTTTTCTTCTCTCCTATACCTAGTAAAGTGATTTGCTTGTATTTTACGCCAGTATCATTACACTCTGGTCGTGGAAGAGGGTAGCAAACAGTGTTTCTGGTTCTCAACCTTTAATCCAAAGGTATAGCCAGGTTATTATTAGAAATGTTAGTAAAAATAAAATGATGTCCCGGTATATAAATTCAGAAACTTGTTTTATTATTTCCCCATTTATTTCAATTTTCACGCTTTGGATGTTTTCCCCATACATTGCCATTGTCTTTGTCTTTATTATTATTATTATTATTATTATTATTATTATTATTATTATTATTATTATTATTATTGCGTTAGTTTTCAATGTTCGCATTCCATTACGATAAACAATTCTGATAATATAAGTAGTCGTGAACATTATGTACAAGGTTTAGGCCATATAATGTGTTTCGTCCTCACTCTTGTGAAGTTTATGTATTAACATTAAATAATAGCAGGTCATGAGTCTCGCTGTATATGTGGCATGGCACAAAGTCATCACTTAAGACAGTATAAAACACACAAATTGAGGGATACACGCGCACTTCCTGTTGGGGGGAGAACCACCTCCATTTCCCTATCTGGAATCGAACTCCAGTCGGCTGAATTTCTATCCGGAGCTACAGCGGGATCCTGTTACAGTTTGTATAACATTTTATTTCTTATAGTACCCTTAACCCGGAAGTCCAGTGATATCACTGACACATGTTCTACAGCACTGAATTCAATACTAACTGTTCACATTGCATATGTTCTATGAAATAGATTGAATGCAATTTAAAATTTGATGAACGCGTTCAATGCTACTGGAGAGGTGAGAATATGTTTGGGGGGGAATGTTTTGGTTGTTACCTTTTAAATTCACCCTTTGACACTCAACTCAGTTTTCAACATGTAGATTTTTCATTTTATACCCAATTTCCTAATCGTATATTTTTTCCTCCCTTCCTGACCATACATGTGTGTAGCAACATGTCAAAACAACTTCGCCCTGATTGATGGCTTGTCACTAGACCAGGTCCTTGCTCCTGGCGCTCCTGGTGTAGAGTGCATGTAATTCACCATCAACACCAATCAAATATCGATGAATATTGCTCCTGTTTTTTAAAATTGAAATGTAGGATGATAAATAACACAGGCCCTCCTCTTTTTTAATAATCCATATCCGTCCGTTACTAAGCAACCGTAGTTCAAAGCGTTGCCAGTCAATTAGAGAAGATTGGCAGGCCAGCTATATGCAGTCGTGTACACGTGTTGTGTGATGTACGACAAAAAAAATCCATTCATCCATATAATGGTCCTTGTTGGTCTGTCTGTGACTCCTGGCTCACAAATCTCAAACGCATTTCGTCAAATTGTTGCCAAATGTCACGTACTCTGTTCTCAAAATATTTTCATTAGAATCAAAATACGCGTTTTTTTTAATTGTGAATTTAAATTCATTAAATATGTTTCTTTATTTTGCAATTGGATACTGACATATTACAAACATATTCTATCACATTCTTTACAAATATCACCTAACCTAGCCTCAAAATAGATTAAGTTCACAAATATTTCAATTTTAACAACAGTAAAAAATATATTTCAGAGAAAACTTCAAATATTTGAAAATAATTAAGGATATTAAAAAATATACTCATTTGTACGAGAGATGAGAGATTATCCGGAAAGGGATAGTTGCCCTATGACAAAGGGTACCGTTTGGTTAAAGCCCCTTAATTTCGTTGTGTATAGGCCTACATATTTATACCTTGTCCAGTTCTTCTTTTTTCTTGAATTATGTATTTATTCATTAATCAAACTGTACAAATGGCGATTTACAATAATAAAAGAGCAATTTATAAATTGTATAGATATATCCTGGAGAATATGATGTGACAATACGAAATCTATGGAAAAAATTTACACAAAATTTTGAAATAGTTCCACGTGCTCCAAACAATAACCCAATCACCTCCCAGCGATTTCCAGATTTGCTATACTTTTCTTGTAGGTATTTTTCTTACATAATTTGCCATTACATACGATAAAAAATGTTTGTATTATAGTACAAATTTAGTTGGATTCTTCAGCTAACACATCCGATATTCAAATGAAGAAAATTTTATTCAGAAAATTGGGCTCTGGGAAATCCACAATATGCTGCGTTTCATGTTGGATGCCTATCAGCGTATTCCGAATCTCACCGAACCGGTGGACAACAATGACGTCACGCTACAGCGAAATAGGAACAAAACTGCTGGAAGGTTCGATGGCTGTCATGGCGGCTGTACAAGTTGTTGTCTGTGCTACGCTAGCAAGTTTTTCGAAATTTCCGTACTGTCATTTCGTTCAAAGAAAAGAGAGCATTTGTTTCTTGAACAAGTAGTAATAACTGGTCCGTTGACATGTTCGCTCATAAGCCATTAACATATTGTTTTTACGTTCTGCACATTACAAACAATACAGCAGAACACACCGCCATGACACAACAGTACACGATGTCATTCGTCTGCTAATTCCCGCTCTATACAAGAACCAATCAGATTCACTGAAGGCGACTGATGGAGACTGCCACCACCTCTGCAAGCTGATGGAACCGGTGCGACGCCGGTGGAGCATCAGTAACGTCATCGTTGAAATTCGGAACACCATGATGCCATCAGATTACTCAGCGCTGAGATTCGGAATACGCTCTATTCCTACTCGTTCTCGTAGATAATTTGTGCAGCGAGGATCTCCCGTAATAGTCACCAAACTTAACCAATCTTAGAAACCAGGTCTTTTGCCCCTCAACACCAGGGAAATTATATTCATTGTGCTTATTGATGTTGATGTTGCTATTAAACAGCTCCAAATCTAAAAGTCACCATAATCTATAAGATTTAAAGCCAATGATCTGTTCCGATTTCAGGACTAATTTAAATTGTTTTTTTTTTTTCATCTTTTCGGTGGTCTTCTCTTTCTCTTTTTGATTTGGGACAGAATTCAGATTTATTACCTCATCTATTATGAGGGTTCAGGTTAAGTGCCAACTTCAAGGATTTTCGTGGTTATTTCTTCCATAGAACGTTCTCCGTAAAAATACCATGCATTTGGTTCCTAGAAAAATTGCACTGGGCAGTAGTTTCCTCTTCATATTCATGTCAATGATGAGGAAACATACATAATAAACTGAAGTTATGTAATTGCTGGTATAGTCTATAATATGATGAATGGGAGTAACTGAAGATACTAATGATATTATCTTCTAAACTGAGCGTAATTTCACAACACGCCAGTAAATTCCTTAAGTTTTCATGAATTTATCGCCTTTTGATACGATCTAAAGGAAAATTCGCTGGCTGCAGAGCAGAGTAAATGAGAGAAAAGTTACTGCCTCAAGAAGGCACATTGCATTTGCACACACACATATACTGCATCTTCGACAAAAAAATAAATATCGAAACGAATTTTGAATAAAGTGGCTACCAATGTGTCTTCGAAACTCACTTTCTGACTTCTATCTAACAGGATTTTCATATACTTAGTAGAGTTTTTCTCAGTCTATATTTTGGTCGTTTTTCAACATAGGCGGACACATGATGGGGATCTTCTGATATGGAGTTATCACGACTCAGAGATTCAGATAAAATAAAAAATAACACAATATGTTATATTGACAATCAGCACTGATGTCTTACTTGGAAATAAAACCAATGAGTGTGACTTCACTCAGCATTGAAGCTGTATCGTTCCGTACACCACCAGTTTGCACTCACAAGCAAACATTCTCATGGGAGCAGAGAAAGTTATTTTTCCCACCATGTAAATAGTGTCAAAGCAAATGCTTATACAAATTTTGGCCACTCGAGCGTAATTACGAGACCAATCCAGAAAGTAAGCTTCCCTATGGCCTTTACAGAAAGGAAACACAATTTCATTTAAATATTTATTCGAACAGATACAGATATTACTGAGCTATTTCTCAACATATTCCTTACCGGAGCTGAAACATTTTTCATACCATGGAATCAACTTTTGTATCCCTGTGTTGTAGAAATCAGCCGTCTGAGATCGAAACCAGTGTATGACAGCCGTTTGCACCTGTCTCTTGATCCCACGGTTTCATTTTTTCATTTAATTTATTATATTCCATAGATCTTACATTAGGAATGAAGCTTTAAGATGTAGAACAAGTCAAAATTTTACAGGATTACAATTAAAATTTTACAAATTTTTTTACAATTTTTACATTTTTTTCAATTTTCTACAATTTTTTACAATTTTCTGGCGAGATGTAGTGAGATGAGGTGAGACCGAGGATTCGACAAAAGATTACCTGGCATTTGCCTTATGGTTGGGGAAAACCTCGGAAAAAACCCAACCAGGTAATCAGACCAAACAGGAGTGAAATGAAGTGAGGCCGAGGACTCGCCATAGACCATCCGGCATCAGTTCCACGGCTGGGAAAACCACGGAAGAAATCAATCAATGAGACCAAACGGGGGATCCAACCCAAGGCCGAGCCCAGCTCCGGATCAGCAGGCCAGCGAGTCTGCCGACTGAGCTACATCGATGGCTCTACTAAAAATATACAGTACATAGCCAATCAGATTATTAAATTTACAAACCCAAACGATTATTCATCAGTTGAGCTATAAAATATAATACAATACGGTATGACAAATGTACTCAATTCCGGTGGAGAATATGTTGAAAAATAGAAAAAATAGCTCAACAATAATATTTTCATGAAATCGTCTTTCCTTTCTGTAAACGGCCACAGGGAAACTTATTTTCGCGACGGCTCTTTAATTGTGTTCGAGCGGCCAAAATTTGTATGAACACTTGTTTTGACATTATTGATATGGTGGAAGAAAAAAAAAGTGTATCTACCTCTATGAGCATGTTTCCTTGTCAATTCGCTGTTGGTTATAACTTTGACCCTTCAAGATATCATAATTACCATGTGTACTGTATGTTGAAAAAAAATCAAAATGTAAATGTTTGGACTAAAGGTACACCGACACGTAGATCTTGACAACGAAAAGCTATAAAGACTTCCTGCACGAATAGAGGCTCCATTCCCCTTATACAGCCTGGCAGCGTGGTGCTTAATTATCAGAGAAAACTCGACTTATTAAGCAAGCTTTGCTTTGGAGTGATATTCGTGAATGGCGGGAGAAGCAAGCCTCCTCATGGCCCTCAAATTTAAACCTCATTTACTGCACGCTGCTCCCTCGGCGAGGCATGCCTCCCACAGACTTTAATATTCCCTTTGTAGTTGCGTAAATCAGGAACATAAGCTTACATTTCCGTTAAGAACTGTGTAATGTTTTAAGCAGTCCAAGAGACAATGGGGCAGACGTTCAGCTCTTCTGATTTATTACTGTTTGTAGTTGGAGGGGAAACTTCTCGTCTCCAGAATCAATAGCTTTATGTAACGAGGTTTATGTTTCTTCAACATTTTCGTAGGTTGGTATTACTTTTAAGATGCCTCCTTTTATTGTTTCGACTATTAAAAGTTAATCTGCTAATGCACACATGGGAGAAACAAGAAGCAACTGACTCTGTGCGCTTTGTTTCCACTCCAAAGAGCTACAAAGGAGAAAGTTTTGAAACTGCTCTATCTACTTACAGAATTTCGACATTGCTTCAAGTATTCCAGTGACGTGATAAACGGAGAAGAGCACAGAAATTATCCTATTACAATAATTATTATTTTGTTTGTTCTCATTCTTCTAGAATAATATTCACCATATCAATTAAAGACTTTACGGTGTATTGTCATATGCATACATTTCCTCAGATATAAGGTAGAGAGAAACTGTGAAGAATTTGAATCGTATACCGTATTTACTCGAATATAAGGCATTTTAATCTCATTATTACTGATAAAAAAGTGACTACCTAAAATCTAGTTCAATAGGCAAACGGCAGTATTAATTTAAGCATTTCATTATACATTGCAGAAATACTGAACAAAAATAGACTATAACTAAAAGTAAACCACAGACCAACACATATTGGTAAAGTATGAAAAGACGAAATTTGGGCTTCCGACTCGTGTGGAATTTCAGTATTGTAGAAATTGTCCTTGGACTCTGACTGTAATATTTAATATGCAATGAAAAAAAAATATGTATTTTGCTCCTTAAAGGCATATCTTATATTTGAAGGACTTTATATTCGAATAAAGTTTTTCAAATCCGAAAAAGTGAAGTTTGGAATAGCTGTAGTTGAAATCTTTAAGAGACATAAGAAATACTGTAGCTCAGGTAGTCTAGCAGTTATTCTTGCCGCTGGATTCGAGATTCGTGGCTCCAAACCCGGCTTTGGGTAATGCACTTTAGAGTGAAGTAAAATCCATACTGCACAGTGCTGTATCGTCGTGATCTAAGATGTCATGTCTAGGACTCATCCTGCCAAATAGCGCTTGTTGGAGTCCTCGTAGTGGACGAGAGTCTGTCATAGAATTTCGGCCAGTGTATGGGGCTGGTGCCCACACGGCATTTTCCTGAATTTGAGGATCTAAGATGGGTAACAAAATCCAGTTTCAGAAACCATCTGTAACTGCTGAAGTAATAATCGTGGTGACCACACATTTCTCCTACTAGTTGGATGATCTTTCATCTCTGCGGAGACCAGTAGTCTGATGGTCGGCTTTTGCCCTTCACGGGCTGTCACGCCACGCATTACAAAATCCATACTATGGTTCCATTTGATCCGCGTTTGTGGTTCAAGCGCTAATTCGCTGGTCTTCCATCCAGACGACTTGGGTTCGATCCTCTACCAGATCGTATTGGAATTTGTGTACAAATCAAACGTTACAGAGAGTTTACTCGGGGCGCTCCCGTTTATCACTGTCATTCCACTAACACCTCCTTCTCATTTATCTATGGCCTGCAATAATTAAAAATAGGCTGGGGTTGAAGTTTCCGGTGTAGTGAGGGTTTCTCATATTGATATACGGTATGTAGCCTATGTCTTGTGTCTCCGGGTTCTGGGAATGGTACCTAATTGTCAGTGCTGGGGCAGGACGGCCTATCTGTCAGCATCGGATCTACGAATGCCACCAGGCCACCTGTCAGGCTTGAGCAATCATCAAACAATGGCTGATGTAAGCTTAAGTGTTCAGCCCTCGAAAAGCCAAGTCAAACTAAAGCAAAACTAGGTGGCACGTTATAGGATCCTGATACTTAAGGAGAGTGTTCCATGTAAAATTTAAGGGTAAAGTATATTTGTGTTTGCTCCATCCGTCAACTGTGCTACCCGTCCGTTGTAAATTGACCGGTGTTGATCCCACGAACTATCAAAGTTCGTCACACCCCTCCACGAATGTTTTCATCCCCTCAATGCCCGCGCTCCGTAATCGCCTACAATGTCTTGTATATAACGACAGTGGCGACATGAGCGCTCAGCGGTCATGTAACATGGGACGCGTAATTCATTCATCCATACATAAAAGATAGGCCTATACAGTGTCTGTCTACTTCGTTTTGTTCATTTTCAAATATCATATAGGCTACAATAGGTTCTTAACGAGTGTCGGATAATAGCAGTGGTCAACCGTGATTTTGTTAAATCTACAATTTCTGCTGTTATGTAATTTCATCTGCTGATTTCAAAAATGAAGTCAGAATTTTTCTATCACCTACCATTTGTTTTTAATTTTAGAAAAATTGATTTACTTTTATTGCTATATAGCTGACTTCAAATATTTAACTTCATTGCTTTAACAATTGACTTATAACTTTAGATCATTGTTGCCTGTGAAGTCAGAATTCATAAAAATAAATTTTATTCCTGTTAGACTGTGAGAGTTAGTAATAATTCTCAGTTCAGTTGGAACTTACATTCATGAAATAAGTCTCATAACCTGCACTTTCCTTGTCCTAGTTTTAAGTGTGGTAAAAGTATCTTATAAAGTGAAACATACCTCGAAAAATGTATAAACCACATAAACAATTTTTGTTACGTTTGTGGTTAGTTAACTTTGAATTTAGTACACTAGTTAAAAGAGTTTAAAAGAGGTCTTTTGATTGCAAAATGGATGACGACATGAAGTGGGCCCCTGAATCTGTTGTACTCTATGTGATTCTATTAACTGGTTAGCTAAAAGGATCCCATCATAGGTATGGCTTCCCCAGTTTCAATGATATGCCGGAAACCTAAGAATCATTCAACAGACTGTTACTTTCTGGGAAACACAGATCAGAAGATTACAGAGAACTTGTCAGCGAGCTGATTCAGAGCTATAACGTGAGGGATGTCATGTACATATCTCTCAAAATAACATCTTGGATTCTCATCTATTTCTGCTAAAACTTCGGGTAGTGAGCGACAAACATGGGGATTTTTCTGAAATGGAAAGGCGCTACCAGGAAAAATGGAGCTCAAATATTCTGTCAGACTACTGCTGGACACTCAAAACAGATGTTTCTCAAGCCAAGTATAGCCTAAAATCTATTTCACACACATTGTATGTAAATAAAAATAATTTTAGGCAAAATGTTACAAGATGTCAGTACTAGTAAAGTCTGAATTACATTTCATATAATTACTCAAAATCCCCTGGGTGATAGAAAAATTTTCAAAACAGATTTGAAATCAGCACGAAAAATTCTATAAGAATCGCCCATTCTTTATCTTTCAACAAAAAAATATGTTTAATTTTATTGACGAGCGTTATTGATCTTTAGAAATTATTTCTAATTGTAAATTATGAATTTTGTAATATTTGAATTGTAACGCTATTTTCGTATAGGCTACTTTTTATCCTATCCCTTTCCCTTAATACATTTTGTAAAAGTATAAATAAAATATGAAGCGAGGTAAATTTAACATTATCAAGATTGAGCGTTCTGAACTCTTTGAACTTATGGACACAATACGATCAGATACATAATTTATTAAATGACTATAATTTGTTTAAGTTTATTTGTGGTTCCCTCTTTCCTATATGTTTGTCTGTCTTCGAATCTGCCTCTTCCTCGTCTTCTGTTTTCACCTTTGTTTTTGTGTGGAGTTATTTCTTATTTCTGTCGTTTATCACGTTATCTTCTTGTTCTGCATCTTTCTCTCTTTTTGTGTCTCTATTTCTATTTTTCTCTTTCCCCATATTTTTCTGCTTGCTTTTATATCTGTCTTTATCTCTTCTTTTGTTGTAATTTTTATGAGGTGTTTTCTTTTTCCTGTCACATTTTCATTTTCTATTTCTTTCTCTGTTTTTATTTGTTCATTTCTATTTTTCTCCCATTCTCTATGTTTTCTATCCTCCTTTGTATCTCTTTACATCTTCTTTTGTTTTGATCTAAATGAGGGATTGGAAAGCAATGGTGGATCATTAATGTTTAGGTGAGGGGTTGGGACTTTTTCCATTGCTGGTTCTTTTGTTTTCATCTGTTGTTTGGATAAAGAGAGAGAAGTCATGAAAATGAGTTTCCAGTTGAATGAAAATTAAACTTCGGACCCTTATTGCAAATAATTTTCTACAAAAATAAAACACATCAAATGTCAGTATTATTATTTTGTTTCTTGCACACTCGCTTACAGAATTTAACTTGTGTATTCGCCTGGGGAAAAACAACTCCATTTGCACAAAAAATGACTTAACTTCCTTTACCCGAACACCATCCATGTATTTGTTTTTCTTTGTGTGGACTGATTTCTTTTTCTGTCTCTGTGTGTCACGTTTTCTTCTTGTTTCCATTTCTTTCTCTCCTTTCGTGTGTTTATTTCTGTGCTTTTCCTCCCTATATTTTTGTGTCTGCCCTAGCATCTGTCATTCTCTCTCTTTCTGTTTGTTTTTACCTATATCTGATTCTGTTTTTCTCTGTGTGAAGCGTTTTTTTCTCTCTTTCTATTTGTTTCTATCTTTGCTTATATTTTCTAGCAATCTGTGTTCTTCTGTTTGTTTATTCTGTCTTTTCCCTATGGATATTCTTTAATGTGTAATTTTATTAACTTCTCTGTGTATTTGTCTATTTTACTCTCCTTCTATTTATCCACCTCTCAGACTCAAAAGCTGCCTATGTGTTCCAAAACTTCTATTTCTTCGAATACTGTGTCGTATAAATTTTATCATTACTGCAACATGTAGATGCCATGCGTGATATGATCGTTCCTTTCTTTATACTGTCGCTCACTCATTTCCTTTGTATTTCACACCTAGTACATTTTTTACTTCGTCATATCCAGTTTTCCCCTCAATTTTTCTTATTACATTTATTCCAACTGTCAATAGACATTTTTCGTTGCATATAATCTTCCTACAACATAAATTAGTGTATGTCTTGTAATTGATTTACATGTGTTATTATTTCGTTGGCACTCAGGTGCTTCTTTATCTTACTTACAATTGGCTTTTAAGGAACCCGAAAGTTCATTGCCGCCCTCACATAAGCCCGCCATCGGTCCCTATCCTGTGCAAGATTAATCCAGTCTCTATCATCATATCCCACCTCCCTCAAATCCATTTTAATATTACCCTCCCATCTACGTCTCGGCCTCCCTAAAGGTCTTTTTCCCTCCGGTCTCCCAACTAACACTCTATATGCATTTCTGGATTCACCCATACATGCTACATGCCCTGCCCATCTCAAACGTCTGGATTTAATGTTCCTAATTATGTCAGGTGAAGAATACAATGCGTATAGTTCTGCGTTGTGTAACTTTCTCCATTCCCCTGTAACTACATCCCTCTTAGCCCCAAATATTTTCCTAAGAACCTTATTCTCAAACACCATTAATCTCTGTTCCTCTCTCAATGTAAGAGTCCAAGTTTCACAACCATACAGAACAACCGGTAATATAACTGTTTTATAAATTCTAACTTTCAGATTTTTTGACAGCAGACAGATGACAAAAGCTTCTCAACCGAATAATAACAGGCATTTTCCATATTTATTCTGCGTTTAATTTCCTCCCGAGGGCAATTCATATTTATTATTGTTGCTCCAAGATATTTTAATGGTGCTTCTTTATCTTCTTAATTAATTCAAGTATGCCAATATTCTTGTAACTTTGTCTGCTGACTCATCACAGTCTGTAGCGATTCTCAACCCCACATTTTAAACTCTAACTTCCAGTATCGGAATTTTATAACCATTACTCCACTTCCTGCACGTATTTTGTAAGAACATTTAAGAACAATTTTTTTCTTCTAATTTTCATAATTCATTTCCCAGAAACAAGATGGTATCATTTTAGAGGCGAATCTAATAACACACGTTATCGACATTTTTATAATGTTATTACACATGGTCTTTGATAAGGGCTTCACTGGGCTTGCAGTGAGTGCACGCATGATGTTGCACATGCATGCGAGGGGCAATGGCTTCTGGTGTTGTACGGGTCACATACATCGGGGTCGTAATAGGACTGCTGGGCGGAGCAAAGGGAGACTTGTGTGCGACAATTTAATAGCTTTGTGAGTGCGAAACTTGAGCTATGAAATTACGTCCTTTATTTTTTACTTGGTTATTTAACGACGCTGTATCAACTACTAGGTTATTTAGCGTCAGTGGAATTGGTGATAGCGAGATGGTAATTTCTGAGGCTGAGAATTTACCATACATTACCTGACATTCGTCTTACAGTTGGGGAAAAATTCGTAAAAAATCCAACCAGGTAATCAGCTCAAGGGGGATCGAATCCGCGCCCGAGCGCAACTCCGCATCGGCATGCAAGCACTTTAGCCCTCTGAGCTACGCCGGTGACTACGTTCCTTATTTCAGATACGTCGTGATTGTAGGCCTATTACTAGGTTTTGCTATCTTTATAACTCCAGCCTTAGCATAGTCCAAAGTCAGTCAACTGATGGTTTCTTAGTTAAACCTTTGTGACTTGAATGTATGGGAGCACTCGGTCATAGAGACACCATGGAGAAACAAAAAAAAAAAAACATTGCAATCCTCCTTCTAATAACAACTGGCCAAGGAACTGGCGGGTGCTGCACTCTGTCGGTAAAGAACGAAACGACTACTGAGGATACCAAGTGGAATCCCCAGGCAAATCATATGAGTCAGAAATTACAGAAATGTTAGTGATTCCAAGTGGACATTCGAGCGGAAAGTGTTAAGGAACCGAGATTCTATTTCTGGAAAATTTTGTGACTCGACCTAACACTCAGTGATTTCCATCTCTTCGGACCATTGAAAAAGCACTTGGGTGGTTAGCGATTCAACACCGATATGATCGTTCAGTAAGCCGTGATGACGTGGATTCAGGGACTTGACCCAGATATCGAGAAGAATGTTTGGATTTGCAAAGAACCACATTAATCAGTGTTGTGAAACGTGACTGAAGGAAAGAAAATGATGAAGAAAGTCCAGATTTGTTAAGAAAAGGCGATTGCCGATGATATAGGCTACAAGGAACAATGAAATAATTTGACATGAAAGTTTTATTCAATAGAGAAAATCCTCAGTGACATTGTTATTATTATTATTAGTAGTAGTAGTAGTAGTAGTAGTAGTAGTAGTAGTAGTAGTAGTAGCAGCAGTAGTAGTAGTAGTAGTAGTAGTAGTAGTAGTAGTAGTAGTAGTAGTAGTAGTAGTAGTAGTAGTAGTAGTAGTAGTAGTAGTAGTAGTAGTAGTAGTAGTAGTAGTAGTAGTAGTAGTAGTAGTAGTAGTAGTAGTAGTAGTAGTAGTAGTAGTAGTAGTAGTAGTAGTAGTAGTAGTAGTAGTAGTAGTAGTAGTAGTAGTAGTAGTAGTAGTAGTAGTAGTAGTAGTAGTAGTAGTAGTAGTAGTAGTAGTAGTAGTAGTAGTAGTAGTAGTAGTAGTAGTAGTAGTAGTAGTAGTAGTAGTAGTAGTAGTAGTAGTAGTAGTAGTAGTAGTAGTAGTAGTAGTAGTAGTAGTAGTAGTAGTAGTAGTAGTAGTAGTAGTAGTAGTAGTAGTAGTAGTAGTAGTAGTAGTAGTAGTAGTAGTAGTAGTAGTAGTAGTAGTAGTAGTAGTAGTAGTAGTAGTAGTAGTAGTAGTAGTAGTAGTAGTAGTAGTAGTAGTAGTAGTAGTAGTAGTAGTAGTAGTAGTAGTAGTAGTAGTAGTAGTAGTAGTAGTAGTAGTAGTAGTAGTAGTAGTAGTAGTAGTAGTAGTAGTAGTAGTAGTAGTAGTAGTAGTAGTAGTAGTAGTAGTAGTAGTAGTAGTAGTAGTAGTAGTAGTAGTAGTAGTAGTAGTAGTAGTAGTAGTAGTAGTAGTAGTAGTAGTAGTAGTAGTAGTAGTAGTAGTAGTAGTAGTAGTAGTAGTAGTAGTAGTAGTAGTAGTAGTAGTAGTAGTAGTAGTAGTAGTAGTAGTAGTAGTAGTAGTAGTAGTAGTAGTAGTAGTAGTAGTAGTAGTAGTAGTAGTAGTAGTAGTAGTAGTAGTAGTAGTAGTAGTAGTAGTAGTAGTAGTAGTAGTAGTAGTAGTAGTAGTAGTAGTAGTAGTAGTAGTAGTAGTAGTAGTAGTAGTAGTAGTAGTAGTAGTAGTAGTAGTAGTAGTAGTAGTAGTAGTAGTAGTAGTAGTAGTAGTAGTAGTAGTAGTAGTAGTAGTAGTAGTAGTAGTAGTAGTAGTAGTAGTAGTAGTAGTAGTAGTAGTAGTAGTAGTAGTAGTAGTAGTAGTAGTAGTAGTAGTAGTAGTAGTAGTAGTAGTAGTAGTAGTAGTAGTAGTAGTAGTAGTAGTAGTAGTAGTAGTAGTAGTAGTAGTAGTAGTAGTAGTAGTAGTAGTAGTAGTAGTAGTAGTAGTAGTAGTAGTAGTAGTAGTAGTAGTAGTAGTAGTAGTAGTAGTAGTAGTAGTAGTAGTAGTAGTAGTAGTAGTAGTAGTAGTAGTAGTAGTAGTAGTAGTAGTAGTAGTAGTAGTAGTAGTAGTAGTAGTAGTAGTAGTAGTAGTAGTAGTAGTAGTAGTAGTAGTAGTAGTAGTAGTAGTAGTAGTAGTAGTAGTAGTAGTAGTAGTAGTAGTAGTAGTAGTAGTAGTAGTAGTAGTAGTAGTAGTAGTAGTAGTAGTAGTAGTAGTAGTAGTAGTAGTAGTAGTAGTAGTAGTAGTAGTAGTAGTAGTAGTAGTAGTAGTAGTAGTAGTAGTAGTAGTAGTAGTAGTAGTAGTAGTAGTAGTAGTAGTAGTAGTAGTAGTAGTAGTAGTAGTAGTAGTAGTAGTAGTAGTAGTAGTAGTAGTAGTAGTAGTAGTAGTAGTAGTAGTAGTAGTAGTAGTAGTAGTAGTAGTAGTAGTAGTAGTAGTAGTAGTAGTAGTAGTAGTAGTAGTAGTAGTAGTAGTAGTAGTAGTAGTAGTAGTAGTAGTAGTAGTAGTAGTAGTAGTAGTAGTAGTAGTAGTAGTAGTAGTAGTAGTAGTAGTAGTAGTAGTAGTAGTAGTAGTAGTAGTAGTAGTAGTAGTAGTAGTAGTAGTAGTAGTAGTAGTAGTAGTAGTAGTAGTAGTAGTAGTAGTAGTAGTAGTAGTAGTAGTAGTAGTAGTAGTAGTAGTAGTAGTAGTAGTAGTAGTAGTAGTAGTAGTAGTAGTAGTAGTAGTAGTAGTAGTAGTAGTAGTAGTAGTAGTAGTAGTAGTAGTAGTAGTAGTAGTAGTAGTAGTAGTAGTAGTAGTAGTAGTAGTAGTAGTAGTAGTAGTAGTAGTAGTAGTAGTAGTAGTAGTAGTAGTAGTAGTAGTAGTAGTAGTAGTAGTAGTAGTAGTAGTAGTAGTAGTAGTAGTAGTAGTAGTAGTAGTAGTAGTAGTAGTAGTAGTAGTAGTAGTAGTAGTAGTAGTAGTAGTAGTAGTAGTAGTAGTAGTAGTAGTAGTAGTAGTAGTAGTAGTAGTAGTAGTAGTAGTAGTAGTAGTAGTAGTAGTAGTAGTAGTAGTAGTAGTAGTAGTAGTAGTAGTAGTAGTAGTAGTAGTAGTAGTAGTAGTAGTAGTAGTAGTAGTAGTAGTAGTAGTAGTAGTAGTAGTAGTAGTAGTAGTAGTAGTAGTAGTAGTAGTAGTAGTAGTAGTAGTAGTAGTAGTAGTAGTAGTAGTAGTAGTAGTAGTAGTAGTAGTAGTAGTAGTAGTAGTAGTAGTAGTAGTAGTAGTAGTAGTAGTAGTAGTAGTAGTAGTAGTAGTAGTAGTAGTAGTAGTAGTAGTAGTAGTAGTAGTAGTAGTAGTAGTAGTAGTAGTAGTAGTAGTAGTAGTAGTAGTAGTAGTAGTAGTAGTAGTAGTAGTAGTAGTAGTAGTAGTAGTAGTAGTAGTAGTAGTAGTAGTAGTAGTAGTAGTAGTAGTAGTAGTAGTAGTAGTAGTAGTAGTAGTAGTAGTAGTAGTAGTAGTAGTAGTAGTAGTAGTAGTAGTAGTAGTAGTAGTAGTAGTAGTAGTAGTAGTAGTAGTAGTAGTAGTAGTAGTAGTAGTAGTAGTAGTAGTAGTAGTAGTAGTAGTAGTAGTAGTAGTAGTAGTAGTAGTAGTAGTAGTAGTAGTAGTAGTAGTAGTAGTAGTAGTAGTAGTAGTAGTAGTAGTAGTAGTAGTAGTAGTAGTAGTAGTAGTAGTAGTAGTAGTAGTAGTAGTAGTAGTAGTAGTAGTAGTAGTAGTAGTAGTAGTAGTAGTAGTAGTAGTAGTAGTAGTAGTAGTAGTAGTAGTAGTAGTAGTAGTAGTAGTAGTAGTAGTAGTAGTAGTAGTAGTAGTAGTAGTAGTAGTAGTAGTAGTAGTAGTAGTAGTAGTAGTAGTAGTAGTAGTAGTAGTAGTAGTAGTAGTAGTAGTAGTAGTAGTAGTAGTAGTAGTAGTAGTAGTAGTAGTAGTAGTAGTAGTAGTAGTAGTAGTAGTAGTAGTAGTAGTAGTAGTAGTAGTAGTAGTAGTAGTAGTAGTAGTAGTAGTAGTAGTAGTAGTAGTAGTAGTAGTAGTAGTAGTAGTAGTAGTAGTAGTAGTAGTAGTAGTAGTAGTAGTAGTAGTAGTAGTAGTAGTAGTAGTAGTAGTAGTAGTAGTAGTAGTAGTAGTAGTAGTAGTAGTAGTAGTAGTAGTAGTAGTAGTAGTAGTAGTAGTAGTAGTAGTAGTAGTAGTAGTAGTAGTAGTAGTAGTAGTAGTAGTAGTAGTAGTAGTAGTAGTAGTAGTAGTAGTAGTAGTAGTAGTAGTAGTAGTAGTAGTAGTAGTAGTAGTAGTAGTAGTAGTAGTAGTAGTAGTAGTAGTAGTAGTAGTAGTAGTAGTAGTAGTAGTAGTAGTAGTAGTAGTAGTAGTAGTAGTAGTAGTAGTAGTAGTAGTAGTAGTAGTAGTAGTAGTAGTAGTAGTAGTAGTAGTAGTAGTAGTAGTAGTAGTAGTAGTAGTAGTAGTAGTAGTAGTAGTAGTAGTAGTAGTAGTAGTAGTAGTAGTAGTAGTAGTAGTAGTAGTAGTAGTAGTAGTAGTAGTAGTAGTAGTAGTAGTAGTAGTAGTAGTAGTAGTAGTAGTAGTAGTAGTAGTAGTAGTAGTAGTAGTAGTAGTAGTAGTAGTAGTAGTAGTAGTAGTAGTAGTAGTAGTAGTAGTAGTAGTAGTAGTAGTAGTAGTAGTAGTAGTAGTAGTAGTAGTAGTAGTAGTAGTAGTAGTAGTAGTAGTAGTAGTAGTAGTAGTAGTAGTAGTAGTAGTAGTAGTAGTAGTAGTAGTAGTAGTAGTAGTAGTAGTAGTAGTAGTAGTAGTAGTAGTAGTAGTAGTAGTAGTAGTAGTAGTAGTAGTAGTAGTAGTAGTAGTAGTAGTAGTAGTAGTAGTAGTAGTAGTAGTAGTAGTAGTAGTAGTAGTAGTAGTAGTAGTAGTAGTAGTAGTAGTAGTAGTAGTAGTAGTAGTAGTAGTAGTAGTAGTAGTAGTAGTAGTAGTAGTAGTAGTAGTAGTAGTAGTAGTAGTAGTAGTAGTAGTAGTAGTAGTAGTAGTAGTAGTAGTAGTAGTAGTAGTAGTAGTAGTAGTAGTAGTAGTAGTAGTAGTAGTAGTAGTAGTAGTAGTAGTAGTAGTAGTAGTAGTAGTAGTAGTAGTAGTAGTAGTAGTAGTAGTAGTAGTAGTAGTAGTAGTAGTAGTAGTAGTAGTAGTAGTAGTAGTAGTAGTAGTAGTAGTAGTAGTAGTAGTAGTAGTAGTAGTAGTAGTAGTAGTAGTAGTAGTAGTAGTAGTAGTAGTAGTAGTAGTAGTAGTAGTAGTAGTAGTAGTAGTAGTAGTAGTAGTAGTAGTAGTAGTAGTAGTAGTAGTAGTAGTAGTAGTAGTAGTAGTAGTAGTAGTAGTAGTAGTAGTAGTAGTAGTAGTAGTAGTAGTAGTAGTAGTAGTAGTAGTAGTAGTAGTAGTAGTAGTAGTAGTAGTAGTAGTAGTAGTAGTAGTAGTAGTAGTAGTAGTAGTAGTAGTAGTAGTAGTAGTAGTAGTAGTAGTAGTAGTAGTAGTAGTAGTAGTAGTAGTAGTAGTAGTAGTAGTAGTAGTAGTAGTAGTAGTAGTAGTAGTAGTAGTAGTAGTAGTAGTAGTAGTAGTAGTAGTAGTAGTAGTAGTAGTAGTAGTAGTAGTAGTAGTAGTAGTAGTAGTAGTAGTAGTAGTAGTAGTAGTAGTAGTAGTAGTAGTAGTAGTAGTAGTAGTAGTAGTAGTAGTAGTAGTAGTAGTAGTAGTAGTAGTAGTAGTAGTAGTAGTAGTAGTAGTAGTAGTAGTAGTAGTAGTAGTAGTAGTAGTAGTAGTAGTAGTAGTAGTAGTAGTAGTAGTAGTAGTAGTAGTAGTAGTAGTAGTAGTAGTAGTAGTAGTAGTAGTAGTAGTAGTAGTAGTAGTAGTAGTAGTAGTAGTAGTAGTAGTAGTAGTAGTAGTAGTAGTAGTAGTAGTAGTAGTAGTAGTAGTAGTAGTAGTAGTAGTAGTAGTAGTAGTAGTAGTAGTAGTAGTAGTAGTAGTAGTAGTAGTAGTAGTAGTAGTAGTAGTAGTAGTAGTAGTAGTAGTAGTAGTAGTAGTAGTAGTAGTAGTAGTAGTAGTAGTAGTAGTAGTAGTAGTAGTAGTAGTAGTAGTAGTAGTAGTAGTAGTAGTAGTAGTAGTAGTAGTAGTAGTAGTAGTAGTAGTAGTAGTAGTAGTAGTAGTAGTAGTAGTAGTAGTAGTAGTAGTAGTAGTAGTAGTAGTAGTAGTAGTAGTAGTAGTAGTAGTAGTAGTAGTAGTAGTAGTAGTAGTAGTAGTAGTAGTAGTAGTAGTAGTAGTAGTAGTAGTAGTAGTAGTAGTAGTAGTAGTAGTAGTAGTAGTAGTAGTAGTAGTAGTAGTAGTAGTAGTAGTAGTAGTAGTAGTAGTAGTAGTAGTAGTAGTAGTAGTAGTAGTAGTAGTAGTAGTAGTAGTAGTAGTAGTAGTAGTAGTAGTAGTAGTAGTAGTAGTAGTAGTAGTAGTAGTAGTAGTAGTAGTAGTAGTAGTAGTAGTAGTAGTAGTAGTAGTAGTAGTAGTAGTAGTAGTAGTAGTAGTAGTAGTAGTAGTAGTAGTAGTAGTAGTAGTAGTAGTAGTAGTAGTAGTAGTAGTAGTAGTAGTAGTAGTAGTAGTAGTAGTAGTAGTAGTAGTAGTAGTAGTAGTAGTAGTAGTAGTAGTAGTAGTAGTAGTAGTAGTAGTAGTAGTAGTAGTAGTAGTAGTAGTAGTAGTAGTAGTAGTAGTAGTAGTAGTAGTAGTAGTAGTAGTAGTAGTAGTAGTAGTAGTAGTAGTAGTAGTAGTAGTAGTAGTAGTAGTAGTAGTAGTAGTAGTAGTAGTAGTAGTAGTAGTAGTAGTAGTAGTAGTAGTAGTAGTAGTAGTAGTAGTAGTAGTAGTAGTAGTAGTAGTAGTAGTAGTAGTAGTAGTAGTAGTAGTAGTAGTAGTAGTAGTAGTAGTAGTAGTAGTAGTAGTAGTAGTAGTAGTAGTAGTAGTAGTAGTAGTAGTAGTAGTAGTAGTAGTAGTAGTAGTAGTAGTAGTAGTAGTAGTAGTAGTAGTAGTAGTAGTAGTAGTAGTAGTAGTAGTAGTAGTAGTAGTAGTAGTAGTAGTAGTAGTAGTAGTAGTAGTAGTAGTAGTAGTAGTAGTAGTAGTAGTAGTAGTAGTAGTAGTAGTAGTAGTAGTAGTAGTAGTAGTAGTAGTAGTAGTAGTAGTAGTAGTAGTAGTAGTAGTAGTAGTAGTAGTAGTAGTAGTAGTAGTAGTAGTAGTAGTAGTAGTAGTAGTAGTAGTAGTAGTAGTAGTAGTAGTAGTAGTAGTAGTAGTAGTAGTAGTAGTAGTAGTAGTAGTAGTAGTAGTAGTAGTAGTAGTAGTAGTAGTAGTAGTAGTAGTAGTAGTAGTAGTAGTAGTAGTAGTAGTAGTAGTAGTAGTAGTAGTAGTAGTAGTAGTAGTAGTAGTAGTAGTAGTAGTAGTAGTAGTAGTAGTAGTAGTAGTAGTAGTAGTAGTAGTAGTAGTAGTAGTAGTAGTAGTAGTAGTAGTAGTAGTAGTAGTAGTAGTAGTAGTAGTAGTAGTAGTAGTAGTAGTAGTAGTAGTAGTAGTAGTAGTAGTAGTAGTAGTAGTAGTAGTAGTAGTAGTAGTAGTAGTAGTAGTAGTAGTAGTAGTAGTAGTAGTAGTAGTAGTAGTAGTAGTAGTAGTAGTAGTAGTAGTAGTAGTAGTAGTAGTAGTAGTAGTAGTAGTAGTAGTAGTAGTAGTAGTAGTAGTAGTAGTAGTAGTAGTAGTAGTAGTAGTAGTAGTAGTAGTAGTAGTAGTAGTAGTAGTAGTAGTAGTAGTAGTAGTAGTAGTAGTAGTAGTAGTAGTAGTAGTAGTAGTAGTAGTAGTAGTAGTAGTAGTAGTAGTAGTAGTAGTAGTAGTAGTAGTAGTAGTAGTAGTAGTAGTAGTAGTAGTAGTAGTAGTAGTAGTAGTAGTAGTAGTAGTAGTAGTAGTAGTAGTAGTAGTAGTAGTAGTAGTAGTAGTAGTAGTAGTAGTAGTAGTAGTAGTAGTAGTAGTAGTAGTAGTAGTAGTAGTAGTAGTAGTAGTAGTAGTAGTAGTAGTAGTAGTAGTAGTAGTAGTAGTAGTAGTAGTAGTAGTAGTAGTAGTAGTAGTAGTAGTAGTAGTAGTAGTAGTAGTAGTAGTAGTAGTAGTAGTAGTAGTAGTAGTAGTAGTAGTAGTAGTAGTAGTAGTAGTAGTAGTAGTAGTAGTAGTAGTAGTAGTAGTAGTAGTAGTAGTAGTAGTAGTAGTAGTAGTAGTAGTAGTAGTAGTAGTAGTAGTAGTAGTAGTAGTAGTAGTAGTAGTAGTAGTAGTAGTAGTAGTAGTAGTAGTAGTAGTAGTAGTAGTAGTAGTAGTAGTAGTAGTAGTAGTAGTAGTAGTAGTAGTAGTAGTAGTAGTCGAGTATTGATAAATCTTACGTCTCAAGAAGTATCATCAAAATCAGCTCAATGTACCCAGCTAGACTCGGAAGGATGATTATGAT
Organism: Periplaneta americana; assembly: GCF_040183065.1. NCBI lineage: Eukaryota > Metazoa > Arthropoda > Insecta > Blattodea > Blattidae > Periplaneta > Periplaneta americana. Next base: position 67,534,713 of record NC_091121.1, on the reverse strand, counting down.
CAAACCCCCTTATTTATCATCTCTAGTAAAAGGAACTGAGAAATATTTCCAAATATTTCTGTATATCAGGTTCTAAACTATACATTTTGTACCCTTCTACATTATTTAAAATCTGTGGGACCCATTTTGAAGAGTGGGGAAATGTTCCTGCCATTTCCTGGAAACAAAGTGGCTATTTTTGTAAGTGAAACTTCAGTAACGGAAGATATATCTATAGCTTGTACCGCATTTAGCTACGTTATTCTACTTCGACGGATTCAATTTTTACCTTATTTATTTACAAAACAATTTTTTCTTCCTTCTAAAGCCCCCTTCTTCCTTCGTTTTCCATATTTTTGTGTTTTCTTCTAGAAGTTTTTGAATATTTGATGACGGTGTCGGGGTAATGTTCTCCCCAGACTGCTCTGCAAACATCCCCTCTATTTCCTCCCTCACTCGGATGCAGAATCTTGGCGCCAGGGTGAGACGAGAATAAAGCTCCTCTAAAACTCCCTGCAGTTTGATAAAACTTGGAACGACCGATGTACAGAAATAGTTGCAGGCTACTAAGACAAGAAGTATGCCAATATGTAGCCCACTTAAAGCTACGGGCAAGCAACGCATTGCACAACTGTTGAACACGTTCTACATTCAAATTCATGTCTAAAACTGACATATGTTTCGGGTTAGTTCATTGTTACGTTCTGAAATAAATAGACTGTACATTAACTTGGTTTTGTTTTTCGTCAGTTTCGAAATAGTGATTTCATTTATGTGAATTTTTAGTTAAAATTGTACGTAATTTAAATATCTGCATTGAATAACAACAAGTAGGAAGTCGTTAGGAACAATTTTGTACAAACCGATATTATTGTAGAATTCATTAGATTTTAAACTTCTAGTGTCAAAATTAATTAGATTTTAAACTGCTAGTGGCGAATATAATTAATTTATAAAGCAGAAGAAACCACTGTTCAAAAGACAGGCATGCAGGGGACGATATGTCGGTATAACATTTCTGAATCTACTTTTGTAGTGCCAGATTTAATATAGGCCTAGTTAGAAAGTTAAAATTAGAGAGAAAAATTTAAAATAATGGAGATAATTATTACAGTTGTCTGAACACTATTTATGACTGTAACTGTAATAATTATCTCCATTATTTTAAATCTTAACTTGTGAACACTGTTGTATTTTGACCTTCTAAGTATTTAATAGAGAGAAAAACTTCTTCAGTATCATGTAGTAGTGGAATTTTGATTCAACAAATAGTCTAAATATATTTGCAATACTTAATCGACAGTCCACACCTGTGGAGTAACGGTTAGCGCGTCTATCCGCGAAACCAGGTGGCCAGGGTTCGATTCCCGGTCGAGGCAAGTTACCTGGTTGAGGTTTTTTCCGGGGTTTTCCCTCAACCCAATATGAGCAAATGCTGGGTAACTTTCGGTGTTGGGCCTTGGACTCACTTCACCGGCATTATCACCTTCATCTCATTTAGACGCTAAATAGCCTAAGATGTTGATAAAGCGTCGTAAAATAACCTACTAAAGTAAAGTAAAAACTTAATCGACAGAAATTAAACTTCTGCAATGTGTTATACAATACTGGGCAGAATGCCTTATGAAAAGCATAGAAATAAATCTATATAGAGTGGAAGTGAAATAATTCTGCAAATTATCAGAAAGAATAGCTCATGTAACATACGTAACAAAAAATGAAAAAAAAAACATTTTGATGAAAAGTATGGTTTTTAATGGTTATTAATAACCATTGTTACCATAACAGATAAATTCTGTAGGCCTAAAAATTAATCTTTACGTAGATAAGTTCGTACAGTAGATTTGTCAGAAAAATTTGTTTCCCCTCTCCCAAATGTTTAATATCTCTTATTCGGTAACTATCGAGAATAGAATAGTGATTTTTGTCCATATCGATAGAAAATCTAATAAAGAATCATTTATTCCTCTGACATTTCAATAGCATGGATGGTTTTCGTGTAATTTTAATTTTAAAACCACTAATTTCAAGCCACTGAATAATGCGGCCAACTTGCAACATTGTAACCAGAGAGGGAGACAGACCTAAGTTCGTTGACCTATTACACGCCATTCGTTATCTCGTGAAACCTTTATGCGCGTCAGGGGAAGAAGAAATTGGACTGAGAAGCTTCCCTCCCTCGTCACGGTTCCACTGGTAGCTAGCGAATTCACTTACCCCCAACATAAGGTTCTTGCTACGAGCTACGGCGCACACTAGATAACGAGTGACCTATACATCTATATTATGAGAAGAAATACAAGTATGTTAGCGGCGATGTTGCCGGACTGCTGAAACTTCCAACTTAATTTTCTAATTAACCGTGCATTTAATCACAAAGCGTGATATAGGTTTTCTATTCATTTAAGTGTACCCTATCGTCCATTTCAATCTGCAAGATTATTTCACTTCCACCCTGTATTGACCACCGGTGTGGCTCAGGCGGTAGGAGCATTTACCTACTGATCCGTCGCTACAACTTGAGCGGGGATACCATTCCATTCCTGATTAACTGGTTCAGATTTTTCATAGTTTTTCCCTACCTTAAGGCGAAATTCATGTAATTCCATGGCAAATCTTTAGTATCATGTCTTAAAATATCATCTTGCTATCATCAATTGCAAACCGAAATGGGTACAACGTGTTTTACTGGGATTACGATGTTCGATTGCGTTACGTTACATTGCTTTCGTCAGTACGTAAAACTTCTACCGAACGTTCAGAGGCTGTGTATTAGGATCGACATTCGTGACAACTACAGTATAACACTCTGCCGGCCATAATGATTACTGAAATGCACACACCTTTCAGTCAGCTGTTCATCATAAACATTGAATTTTATGGTAACTTTGTTTGAGAGAACATAAATAAAATACTGGTATTATAAGAAATATGTTACGACAGAATAATATAGAATGACAATAATGTGTAGATTATTGTATAGTCAAGAAATTATAGACTCAATGTTATCACTTTTATGTTACACTTAAAGATCAGACTTAAGCTCAAATTGTATACATTCTACGGTTAATCTTGCTTGTTATGTGGTACGATTCTACAGGAATACCACGGAGTTGATCACATGAAGATAATACTGTACATCATAATATTCTAGCTACTTTTTGTATAAGTTATTGCGGATTGCAGAAAACGTGTAATGTTGATAAAGGGAGCAGAGTTACCACACGAAAACCATTTCCAGCACTACCTTTTGCACCATAAATTACAATTGAATTATTCACGCTCCAAATCCTGGTCTACAGCCGTTCAATTAGCGGTGCTTTGAAGAAAGTAAAAAATGAACAATTCTATGACTGCAATTTATACTAAAAATGATGATCAGGATCCTCCTAAGTACGAAACAGTAATATTTATTTTTTTATCTCAATACAATAAAATCTAAAGATTTTCACGATGACCAACGTAATGTCAGCTCCTTTGCTTTACCCAGTCATAGAGACTAGCTCTTGGTAACGGATTCTACGAAAAGATTTCCATTGCCTTGACTTTCTTAATTATGAGTCTAATACGTAGCTAGTGGCTCAATAAAACTGCTAAAAGTGCTACCGTTACCTGCGGTTGTCTCACAATCAGTGAACAGTCTCTTTTCTTGTGGAAATGATTTGTAATTTATATGTATACTCTAACTATTCCCCTCATTTCAATTGCAGATTTTAAGGTATACATTAATATCCAGCTTAAATGCATGAAAATTATGTACATTTATTTTTTTCATTTTCTCAAGTCTCCCTTACTGAATTAAGGGGTTAGGCACAGCTTACAGCAGTAAAATGTTTGGAAATATTCAACATTTTTTTCCTCCATTACTGTATTTTGTATAATAATGAAAATTAGTATGTGTAAAACACTGTCCTTCTGCTATATGAAAAAAAAAATATATATATATTTTTTTCCAAAATTCAAAACGGTGGCAGTTCACTATGCAGCGATGAAGCGTTTCTCTCGTAACTCGTAAACTTGTTAACTTTTTCATGTTCTCTCTCTTTCATTTTATTGCTGAAACTCATTTAAAATATCATGCTCTTTCAACTACATTTCTTAATAAATAATATTTTTATTGTATTTTATGTTAGAATAAAATACTGATATTTGACTATTTTTTAAATGAATTTATTTTTTATCAGAAAATCTATCAAAGGTAGAGAAGTGATTTTGCATAATATTGTAGATATGACATGCATAAATACAACAACATAACAACATAATGGAATGTTGGATAGTCTTTGAGTTATGAGGGAAACGCTTCACCACTGCACAGTGAAATGCCACCATCTTGAATTTTGAAAAAAAAATACAAATAAATATTTTTATCATATAGCAGAAGGACAGTGTTTTACACATACTAATTTTCATTATTGTAGGAGGTACAGTATTGAAGGAAAAAAATGTTGAATATTTCCAAAATTTTACTGCTGTAAGCTGTACCTAACCCCTTGAGTTAAAAATTTACGACGTTGTTATTCACATCTTCTTTTACAAGAACCATACAGACCAAACACCATTTACCTCCTAGCACTCACAATTTTAAAAATATATTTAATGTCTTTTGTCCGTCCAATTCCAATAGGTTGTGGCAGCAACGTGAATCAGTACTATTAAATTATTTGCAGTATGAGTAGAATTGTTACATATATATTTTTAATTTATGTGATAATTCTCATTCAGAAATATTTTTAAGAGCACTAAGATATTAATTCACATTGTAGATAATAACATCACAATAACCATGCAAACTTTCAAGCAACTGTGTTTAATAGTTCTTTAGCTATGATGTAAATGGTTTCAAAAATTTAAGTTCTGGAGAACGAGTAACTAACATAATCTGATCTGTTTGAGAAGACACAAAATAAAACTGTTGGTAGAGAAGTTATATCAGAAAAACATTGAAGTTTTCTGTCGTTTTTACAAATGAAATAAATCAGATTTTCTCCTACCAAGTGCTGAATATAGAAAATATTGTTTACTGCAAGACAATAAGCTGAATGTGTGTTCTGTTTTTTTATTTGAAAGTAATTTTCGCCGTCAGTATAGTGTCCGGAGAGCTCCAAGTTTCAACTCGGAAGTGTTGTACGGAGTAATAAAGCGCGTTTGACTGTACCATGCCATATATTGATGGCCATAGGCTTGTTTAATTTTGCTGATGCTTCTTTTGTTGCGATCAATAATTTATTAGTAAATTGCTTCAGATTCTGTATAATTTATGTACATTTAAATATATGAGTAAATGTTTAGGAGTTTCACCATACAAATCCTATGATGAAGGATGAGTGGAACAGAAAAAAATTCTCTCCGGCACCGGGATTTGAACCCGGGTTTTCAGCTCTACGTGCTGACACTCTATCCACTAAGTCACACCAGATTCCCATCCCGATATCAGATTGAATCCTCTCAATGGATTCCCTCTAGTGGCCTACCCTCATGCACTGCGTCATAGATGTATGACAATGTCCATACATGTGCAGAGGTGCACTCGTTATGAGTGACTAAGAGGCCGGGATCCGACGGAATAAACTCCGTCTTCATCATAATATGACGCAGAATTTCTGCACGGCAATATCATATGTACTTCGATACATCGTAATAATATATGATATGCGAAAAATAATCACTTTGGGCTATATTCATAGACACTCTTAGCGCGGGCTTCCGGTGGATGATCAGCGAACTAACGTTTTTCGTATTCATAAACCAGTGTTAGCGATATGATATGATATGATATGATATGATATGATATGATATGATATGATATGATATGAGATGATATTATATGATATGATATGATATGATATGATATGATATGATATGATATGATATGATATGATATGATATGATATGAATCATGTACAAGTAATCACTCGATTGCCTGGGCTAGTTTAGCACGCTTGTAGCCCGGGCTAGCGAAATGTCTATGCATAGCGTCCTTTGTGATTTATGACGGCGCTTACTCCGTCGGATCCCGGCCACCTAGTCACTCATAACGAGTGCACGTCTGCACATGTGTGGTCATGGTGCCACTGTCATACACCTATGACGCAATGCATGAGGGTAGGCCACTAGAGGGAACCCAAGAGGTGGAACTGAGAGGATTCAATCCGACATCGGGATGGGAATCCGGTGTGGCTTAGTGGATAGAGCGTCAGCACGTAGAGCTGAAAACCGGGTTCAAATCCCGGTGCCGGAGAGAATTTTTCTCTGTTCCACTCATTCTTCATCATAAGATGACGTAGAATTTCTGCACGGAATTATCATATGTACTTTGATACATCGTAATAATACAAATCCTACTTTTCAAATTATGGAAGACTTGTCCTCCACGGTTTTCTTCAATGTATATGCCACGTTTTGTTACAGAAACTTTGTTTACTCATTTTTTGTTTAAATTTATGTTAATGAATTCTCGTGAATGATTTCTCCATATCGGCTATTTTTGTATCTGGTATCCCATTTAATATACAGGAATAATATAATTGAATTCTCCGATTTGATTACCATATTGTACGAATGAAATGAAAGACTGTCTCACTAAGCGTTTGGTAAGTTACAAAATATTTAATATGCCACAGCCGCAGCGATCCGTTCGTTCCGATCTTCAAGATTGGAGTGTTGCATAAATCTGATCTCTAAAGTAACCTCATTGAAAAAATCACAAGGGGTCACCGGGAAGACTATTGGATAAGGCACTGATCATCGGCTGAAGTGCGCCCAAATGAGAGTTGTCAAATTTGCTCATTTAGATAAAAGCGCATATCACAGTGAAAATATGACTGAGATTCGTCTTCTTGTGATTTAAATCCATTTTTATCCTCCAGCAGCTGTTGTATCGACGAATATGTTAGAATATCGAGATAGGTAAATCCTGTTACCATGTCTTCCCGTAGAAAAGAAGGGTCCGTACACCTTATGGCAAGACACAGCACAAAACACATTGACTTTTGAAAAATCCCGCATTTGTTTCAAAATATCAAGAAGATTATCAATTCTCCACACTTGAACGTTTTATCTGTTCACCTTATCACTTCAGTGGAAGATGGCCTTATCGTTGAAAATCAATTTCTGAATTAATTCTTTGTCATCCAGTTCACTATCTGTTACACTTAAGCTTATATAGTAAAAGTGAGTTAGAGAGAGTGAGTAGAGCAGAATAGTGAAAGTGCAGTGAGTGATTTTGTGTGTATATGTTTGTGTGTGTGTTTTGTAGTGAAAGTTCAATGAGCTGCAGAGTCAGTTTAGTAAGTTTTAGTAACCTAGTAATGAGCATAGCTAATATCGCCGCTTTACAAGCAAAACACAATAAGTCAAAAAGGCGTTTGGAAGTTCTTGACAAAACTGAATCCTCGAAATATTATTTTCAGTCAGTTGTTTCTCTTTATGTCAATTTAATTTTCCAATTCTAAGTTTATACACATACATTATGTACATTATATTGTCTTTCTTTTAGAAGTAATATTTTTGACTTAATGTGTTTTGCTTGTAAACCGTTGGTAAGTAGTGATAGAGAATGTACAGGGATTGTTTAAATGTTAGTAGTGAAGAGTATAATATTTAGCAATATAACATATTTCTTTAAGTGCTGTTGAGTGTATATTTGCGTGTTTGTTGTACTACTTCATGTCGTTGACTCGTTTTGTTTATATTTCTACTACTCCTACTTTGTATTTCTTTATTTTTTTCTGTCGTATCATCATTTTTCCTGTGATATCGTTATTGTCCCTGGAACTATCACTGGACGAAAATCCATTTGTAGTTAATACATATTCATTCATTCATTTCTTGACATAAAAACACAACTCATATCGTTCGTTGTAGTCATCTTATAACAGAGTTGATGCTGCTGTAAACGATACAGCCTGATTTTGAAACGCATGCATAGTACTCTAGGGTCCAGGGATGCAGAACTTGGGAAGAGAGGGATGGAAGCGTGTGGAAAGAGTTTGTTCTCCGTCCACAAGGCCTGAGCCTTCAATGACGCATCAGTGACGTTTGGCAAGCACACTGAATACACATTTCTTCTCCTCCTACCATAACCAATGACGCGAGAGTTGAAGGGAAGGGATGAGTTACATGTTCCGGTTTGTGATGTCTGCCGCAATTGTAGCACAGTTTTGCATCCCTACTATTGTCCGTCCCAGGAATCGCTAGAGTGAACCGGCACATGTAGGGGCGGAGTCTATCTGAGCCGCAGTGTATTGCGGGCAGCATCAACTCGAGCCCGCTAAGGAGTAAGATGCTCGTTGTAGAGTGTTCAGATAGAAATGATGCCCTCTCTGCAAGGAATTGGTAGTTTCGTTCAACCAATGCCTCCCTCCAGAGCGGTTATTGGTCCTAGCCCTCCCACATACCACTTGCGCACAGGTCTTATTTCGTTTCTCTACTCCACAGATTCCTGGGACGGACCATAAATACATTTCGCTGTAGTATTCCAAGCTCCCTGCTTGTCTTTTGCAGACGATTTCTTTGGACTTCGCTGTTAAGCGTCTCTTTTGCGTTAAGGGAAAGTCGGGCGGCCAACGACCTTTTCTTCTTGTAAATTGTGAATACCAAGAATGAATTGTCTTACTACTTCGTTAATCCTTATGAAATCTTGGACGGAATTGCTTTTGCACATTGATTACAGATTTTGTGGAATTGAATTCGAGGACGCAATAAACTATCTCTTCTCCTGTCACTGCCATTTTCACAAACTGTCGCCTAACGGTCAAACCAACGAACTACGCCGCTCTTGCAGAATTTTAATTCAAACGTATGAATTACTCTTTTCATCGCTATGTGTTTAATTGTTATAACTTACAAGTCGCGAACTGTGAGTATAAAATGAAAATGAAAACAGGAAAATTATTTGTACCACTCCCCTGTAGAAAACGCCCTGTAATACTGAGTAAGTTTCTATATATTTATATTATTCTGTTGGACATTTTTTCGCTCAGTTTATATCTGTTTTGACTACATTGCCTGCTAACTATTTTTCATAAATTACTATATGTACCAGCGTCCGTTGAAAATAAACATTTAAAGTTTTTGTTAGATCGGATATTAATTGAATGGAATATTAACGCCGCAGAGCTAGCTAGACTTTGTAAACAGGTGAAGGAAATTTAAATTAAATTGTTGATAAACAAACGTCATATAGACTTCAAAGAATAAAGATCATAGTACAAGTCGAAATTTAAGAGTGCTTCTCATAATTTTAAAAGTATATCTTTTGTGTTTAACAATATATCTTACATCCTTGTAATGTATAAATGTCTGTTTTTCTTTGGTTCGATAGGTGGTGTGCCGTAATAATAACCTACGCCATGTCTTCGAATCAATGACATGCCATTATGTTTATTATAAAAGCGAGAAATGAGTGACCGGCAGGAGAAAGTAATAATTTCCTAAATTTTTAATATCATCATTATAAAAAGCATAAAAAGAAAGTATTGTAATACTATAGAAATATATTTAATGTTTTTTGCCGAGGTAGGCCTAGTAATAATTAGCTATCTTAATACCGATAACATGGTTATGAGTATTTTCTCGGTCAGACTATATATATCTGATTCAATAAAGTTCTGGTAACATTTTGTTATTATTCAATACTTGTGAGTCGGATTATTCGGAATAATGCACATAATTATAATAGTAGTAGTATTTAGTAGTATTTATTTATTTAACCTGGTAGAGATAAGGCCGTCAGGCCTTCTCTGCCCCTCTACCAGGAGATTCCAACTACAATATCAACAATAAAATTACAATTAGTATTAAATTTACAATTACAATTACAAATAATATTACAATTAGTATTAAATTTACAATTACAATAAAATCAAAGTACGAAAAGATTACCTGAATAATTAAAGCTAGATAATTTATCATAGAGAAACAAAGAATATTTTATATTTACTGAATTACAAATTAAATCTAGAATAACAAAATTGTATAATGATGAAATTACTGAATATTGAAATATTTTGTGATAGATTAAAGAAACTATTTACAAGTAATCAATTACTGGCCAAGTGCCTAGTAAGTTTTCGTTTGAATTCAATTTTATTTCGACAGTCCCTGATGCTAGCAGGTAGCGAATTCCAGAGTCTTGGCAGGGCTATTGTGAAAGAAGATGAGTATGAGGAGGTGCGATGGGATGGTATTGTTAGTATTGTTTCATGACGAGAGCGTGTGTTGAGATTATGGTGGGAAGAAAGGTAAGTGAAGCGAGACGACAGGTACGAAGGAATAGAAGAGTTCAAGATTTCGAAGAGAAAGAGAAGTGAATGTAAATTTCTTTTCTTATCTAGTTTAAGCCAACCTATTGCTTCCAGGGATGGGGTAATATGATCATATTTACGAACATTGCTTACAAAACGTACACACAAATTATGAGCACGTTGAAGTTTCATTTTGTTGTCGCTGGAGAGGTCTGTCAGTAAAATGTCCGCATAGTCGAAATAGGGAAATGCAAGTGTCTGCACAAGGGACTTTTTTAAGGAAGAGGGGAGATGAACATTTATCCTTTTTAGCACATGGATAATAGAATAATACATAATACATATTAGTACAAAGAGAACAATTCCTTCTTTCATTTAGAAACACGCATAATGATACAAATTAATATAATAAATATATACGTCTTGATTACACACTTTCAATACATTATGTCACTTAAGATTTGTTACAGAAACAACTTTCGTGTGTTAAATTGAAACAAAAGAATGAATACAACCCGAACATAATATAATATCAAGAAAAAGGTAAAACAACCATAAGAAACAAAGAAACACAACACAAACATAAGAACACAAAAAATGTAACATAAGCTTACTGACATATGAAAAAAAAAAAGCACACACATGATCGTATCTTTATTCAGGAAATAAAATTACAACATTGCACAAAACGCTCTACAAAAACATCTGAACACACAAATAAGACAAACATGTAAAAACTAATAAAAATCAATATGTAACAGTTTTAGTCTACTTTTACATCTGACAAACTGGGAGATTATTTCAAACACGATACAAGTAACACATTACAGATATAACCAAGTCACATAATGCCTCCACATACGCAGAATACATCATAAACACCAACCACAATCACAGAAACACAGAAACAGACATACTATAAATCTTACATTTTCAACTAAAAAAAAAAACAAAAAACAAATTAAAAACACAATAACAGTACCAATATACAGACACATAAAAGCACATCCACAACATATCCTCAATACACAATTAAATTTCAGAACACATGTCCTGTTTTAGTCCACACTACCGGAAACGAATACACCCAGTACCAAAGCAACTTCAGAAGCCGGAAACAAATAAGAACCTCACTACTTCTTAAAATGGCTAACAGTGAAGCCAAAACTATTCAACTAAGGTAAATTACCATACCATCTTAGTTTCAACTCAACACAAGAAAATTGTTTCTGTAACAAATCTTAAGTAATAAATTTAGTAAATATATTATTATTTGTTTGAAATCAAAAGCACACAATAATGCTTCACTTTAAAAATCGGCTGGCTATTTTATTCCTCGCCTTCTCTATTACTTAGAATAAACTGACAAATGCGATGGTAATTTTACAATCGACGGAAAAAAATGTTTGACTAAGTGAAATCAATTGTTATAATACAAAATGGACCAAATATCACTTTCTATTTCAACGATAGTGAGGACTTGAACCAAACCTTCGAAAGGCTTTTAAGGAAATAGATTCGAATCAGATAGTGTGCGGAAAAGTATGTTCTAAATGTCATACATTATCTTCAACAATGTATCACGAAGTAAGGAAAACAAAGTAAGTTCTGGACCACTCTACTCCATTAAACATTTGCATATTTCTACCCTGGTTATCACTTCAAAGAATTTCCTTGATCAATGTTTGCTTGTTTTTTCCATTTGTATGAGCAAACTGTTTCCTCCAAAGATTACAGAGCAATACATTTACGCGAGGTACGTTATTTGAATTAGTTTACAAGGGAAATAGCAGCTAGTATTTTTTATCGTTGCCACAACAACCCATAATCATTTTAATGCATCGGTGATATTTGTTTTTCATTGTGTTTCTTGTTTATATTCAACGTTATTTTCAGAGTGGTGTCGTGTGCATTGGCACGTTTCATGAATGTTTACATAAAGTGAAATGTTTATCTACCTGTATTTAAAAGTTATTACGACTCATATTTACCCTATGGGATTTGGTGCTGGAAAATTAGTTCAGATTGCTGGCTAAGTTGCTGATGTGATATCGTGTCCATGTAAACTGGACAATTATTATAGTTTATATCATATTTAAATAACATTCATGTGAATTTTTACATTTTCGTTTGAAAGTAAACAAGCAATTGTGTCACTAAAAAAAGCATATTCAGACATTTTAATAAAATAGACACACTAAAATATTTCATACATCTTGATTACACAACTTTTAACACTGTGTCACTTCGGAATATGTATGATAAGAACTTTCTTGTGTTAAATTTTAACGTACCTTGTTAACATGTTTCGACCTATTTTGGGTCATCTTCAGAACTGGTCGTTGTTGGTCTCAACACACAACACAATTTCAAAACACATACACTCTTTGCCTTTACACTACGAACGCACCCTCACAAGAAATAAGAGGCGCCAAGACCAACAACGACCAGCTCTGAAGATGACCCAAAATAGGTCGAAACATGTTTAAAGGTACGTTAAAATTTAACGCAAGAAAGTTCTTATCATACATATTCCGAAGAAATATTTCAATCTGAAATAATTTTTTACTCGCTAGTTTGCCCCTCCATCGTATTAAACCTTTTCGCATTAAGTGAATTTCGAGTTTTCAATTATTATGTCAGTCAATCAGAGAAATATGCTCATGAAGTGCCACAATTTTTCTCGAATACGAGACGATATTGATAAATTCTTAGCTTAACATGAAAAAGTTACTATTTCTAAAAACAAGACATTTGTTCAATATAATTATATTTTTAACTATAATTATAGGATTAGTATATAGGTCATAAAATAATTCTTAGCATTTTAAAAATGTTTGTTTTACAAACAACTTTCACCCAGTAATAAGTATTCCTTCTCCATTCGAGGATAACTTCTTTCCTTTCAGCGTTTCTTCTTGTTTCGAAAATACATGATGCTCTAAAGGGGCTAAATCTGGCGAATATGGGGAACGATCAATCAGTTCAAAACCAATCTCATCAATTTTCTAGAACGCCATCGAGGACTTGTGAAAGAGTGCATTGTCTTCTGAAAACATCGCTATCTTTGAAAATTTTATAGCAGCATTTCTGCACAATATATTTGTAATCTTAGTTAATAATGAAGAGTAATACGCCCTTTTCAGAGTTTTACCTTCTTATAAATCAGTCATAATTATTCTGTATTTTTTGCAAGAAATTGATTCGAGGATCTTCCCAGTCGATTTTTAAATTCTAACTTTTTTTGGGCAGGGAGAACCAGAGTGTTTCCATTCGTTTCATTGTTATATTGTTTCTGGATCGTAATGATGAATCCAAGTTTCGTCCATAGTTACAATATGATCCAAACAAAATAGAAAAAAAAATCTTTAAACCAATGGTAAAGAGACATGAAAAATGTCAAACTGAGTTGATTCTGATCAGTTTTCATTTAACATAAATCATGTCGTATGATGTAAAAAGACACGTTCAGAGGATACTTTTAAAGAATATGATAATACGTTTGAGCCGAATTTATTGATTCTCTAAAATCATATCATGCACTGCATCGATATTTTCTGGGGTGGTCGCAGAAATAGTCAGGATGCGAATTAACGGGGGGGATGGGTTTTCCCCCTTCGTTAGAAAGCTATTCCCCTCTCATAAATTCATATTAACATCCCTGTCAGGAATAACTTCTATCCCTCCCTCACAAAATATAATTGTTTTAATACGAGTATATTTTATAAAGTAGAATAAAGTAAGCAAAGAAAATAATGTTGATGTATCATCATCATTGGCAAGCTGACAATAATCAATAACTTAGGAATCACACATCTTATCTTAAGTCTGTTTGCTGATATAATTATTATTATGATCAAGATGCAAGACAAGCAACTCAGTGCGACCAAGCGTTGAGCCGTATCGAATGAGGATAATAATAATTGAATCAGGAATTTGCAAGAGGGACCTAGTCCGAAAAAATTAATTTTAAGAAAACAACACAAAACCTTTTTGTATGGATCTGATGTATAACAGTCCAAACATATTGATACTCAACTTAAATGTGTACAATCTATATAACTTAGTTCCTTTTAATGCTGAAATCCAAAAAGAGTGTATGGAGAGCCAGAAAAGGATATGAACTCAATTTGCAAAAAAAAATATGGACTTGGTCCCTTTTGAAAATTCCTGATTCAATTTTATATATGGTATTCTCTATCTAGATTCTATGCCCCCCTCATCAGAAGTCTTAATTCGCACCATGGAAATAGGCATTACAACATGCTGTTCTTTTTAGATTTCAATTCTTCCTGTCTTAAATTCCGCAACTCAATTTTTATGGCGGTTTACGAAGGACAATAATCATTTAGTGTAGGCATATTCAACATATACTCATACAATTCTTTGCAGGACAAGCCTTACAATAGACCCATTTTCTATAAGAAGTTTTAGTTTTCGTCAGTTTCGATCGCTCCTAAGATGAGAAACAAATTACCTTTGATGTTGATAGTCACGTGGTTGTAAAATGTGTGCTGACCATAATCTGTCCTTCAGTATTCATTTCCGTTTCTACAGCAACCTTATCCCACTGTTAAATTTAATCGCTTGCTTGTTGTTTTTTTAATTTGTCAATATCCTTTATTTACATCTGGCTTTCTATGTAACTTTGTTTCTCGGAAATATGCTATCGCAGAACGAGCATAGCCTATATTTTAACAAACAATGTTATTTACATGGTTCATATTGCCTCTCAAAATAAAATATTTTTCCATTGTTATTAAATAACTTGTTATTGTCGATGCTGAGTACTTTTCAATGTTCGTTATAAAGTTTGTGGAGAGGAATGGATCTCATTTAACACTATCAGATACCTAATGTTACAGAGATAGAACCATTACGGTTCAAGTGTGTAAGTATAACCTAACTTGCCTCTAGGTATAATCAATAAATTTAACAATGGAACGTCTATTTATACTACATGAACGAGAAATAAGTGACTGTTACAATCTATTGCTGCACTACTTGAACAACTAAATGTTTAAGTGGTAAACAATAAATCAAAACGATACAGTGAAACATACTGAGTAACAAAACGTGGAGAATTTTATACCCGACAGATAAACTGGAATAATCTCAATGTATTGTAGTCAGTTGTTTGTTTTTATTATGTTCCGTCCTCCAATCAGAGAGTAGAAATAACTTTATAATAGATATAAAACACATTTTATTAACGTAATTAAATGTCAGCTCCAGTGAATGCTCGCAATTTTAACATGTGCATCTTCATAGTAGAGCGTCATATCTATAAAGAACGAAATGAAAGCTGTAACTTTACTTCGCATCAGAGAAAGACATTAGGAAGCATGGGGAAAGATGTAAGGGAAATAGCAGTAGTGTCAGTTACAAAGCTAATTGTTCCTAGTAACTTGTTTTAAAATATTTTAAAATAAAATGCGAGGGAAAGTTAAAAAAGAATGAGAATGAATTTTTACTCATAAAATATTGTACATTAGGCAGGGTCCAGACTGATATGGTCTTTCTCGAAATTGCCCTATAGTTGTAGGCCTATACACTTGGCCCAACGTGTCTGCCGGTCCAGTAAGACGTGCTGGAACGCATCTTTTGGCATCGTCTTCAGAACCGAGTGGAGATGTGCCGAGAACTTCTGCGTCTGTTAGCGAACATGGCGAAGCCTGTCTCAATTTCATGTTTACTGACGATGAAAATTGGCTTCATCTCTACGATCCCGAAAGAAAACAGGTCAGGACAGTCTGGAAATCACCAGTTCTACCACGCCAAAAAAGGCTAAGGTAGTTCCGCTGGTGGGGAAGGTATTGATGATTTCCTTTTTCGATACCGTGGAATAGTCAACAAATATGAAGTGTGCCCACATAACACGCTTACTTAGGCGTTATTACGTGACACGTGACAGTTTTGAAGATCCTGGCCGAATATCTCGGACGAAAACGCCCTGATCTGCGAAAACAGATCGGAGTAAACAGTCCTTGCTTGAATTATAGTTGTCACGGTCATCGTCATCATCATAATCACCATCACATCATCACCACAACCACTGCCGCCACCGCCACCACTAGCGCCTTTACTTTCGCTCTGTATCAAATGTTACTTACTTAGGCTCGGAAAAATCATAGAATTTCAATTCTCCTTCATTGTCCTGAACGGCAAAGAAAGAACAGGAGTCGCAGAATTGTACTTCTTAAGGTGTTAGGTACAGTTTACAGCAGTAAAACTTTTGGAAATATTCAACATTTTTTTCCTCCATTACTGTATCTTGTACAATAATGAAAATTGGTATGTGTTGAATACTGTCCTTCTGCTATACGAAAAAAAAAATATATTTTTACGATAAAAAAAATATATTTTTTTTTCATAATTCAAAATGTTGGCAGTTCACTATGCAGTGATGAAGCGTTTCCCTCATAACTAATAAATTTGTAAACTTTTTCATGTTCTATCTCTTTTCTTTTATTGCTGAAACTCATGTTTGCAATATCATACTCTTTCAAATACATTCTTTAATGAATAATATATTTTTTTATTTTGTGTTAGAAAAAAATATTGATATTTGATCATTTTTAAAATGAATTTATTTTTTATCAGACAATCTATCAAAGGTAGAGAAGTGATCTTGTATCATATTGTAGATATGACACGCATAAATACACGCAAAAAATTTCATCACAGAATGTTGGATAGTTTTTTTAGTTATGTGGGAAACGTTTCATCACTGCATAGTGAATTGAATTTTGAAAAAAAAAAAAAAAAAAAGTAAATAATTTTTTTAATTGTAAAAATATTTTTTTTCATATAGTAGAAGAACTGTTTTTTACACATACTAATTTCCATTATTTTACAAGATACAGTAATGGAGGAAAAAAATGTTAAATATTTCCAAAATTTTACTGCTGTAAGCTGTACCTAACTCCTTAAAGAAGTGTAAGTTCAGGACCAGAAACCGGCTTAGATCACACGGTAGCGCGTTTTGCCTAGTGATTTGAAGCTGCTCTCGGGTATGACTTCGATTCCCGCTTGGGCTGGTTATGTGGTTGAGTCTTTTTTGCGAAGATTTCCCCAACTGTAAGGCATATGTCAGGAATCTTTAACCTTAGCTCACCAAATACCATCTTGCTATCACAAATTCCATCGAACTAAATAATAATAATAATAATAATAATAATAATAATAATAATACTTTATTGGGAGAACAAAGATACATATTTCATAAGTGTTGGCGTTCTTTCTTTTTATATACCCATAAGACACTCTAGCACTCCAGAAAGAGTAAGTTACGTACTCGTGCTCAGGGGGCATTCCACATAATGTTAAGACATTTTATTAAATAACAAAGTAAAAAGAAGTAAAATAATCCAGTAGTTGATAAAGCGTCATTAAACAATCTAATAAAAATACTTTAGCTTACAAAAGAGATGTCGCATAAAATGCTACATAAAATTAAGTATGCAGAAATGGCTTTCGATTACGAACTCAGAGTAAAAGGCGTCCCTCCATGTTATAGTTATTAACTTCTAACGTTATTTTAACCACGTAACTCTTTTCTGAAATAGGAGTACACTGCTGAGACTTATACCATTTGTGGTTTATTATTATTATTATTATTATTATTATTATTATTATTATTGTTATTATTATTATTATTATTATTATTATTATTATTATTATTATTACTTTATCATAACTACATCCCTATTCAAGAACAGTTAAACTATTAGTCCGCGGCCAAAAGAAATACTAATTGATATTAACACTGTGAATTAATCCTCAAATAAAGTGAATTAAATCCATCTAAAGCCCGTGTAATAAATATGATATCCCATTGTTTACTAAGTACGTAATTGTGATTGATGGGTTTTTGTTAAAGGATAGCACACATTGGAGCTACAATTACACAGCACATGTAATGTTTGCTTTTTGATTAATATAATGTTAATTTAATGATATACTATAATCATGACGTGTATGTACAGAGGTGCAGTGAAACATGTGTCCTAACTAAAGGGAAATTATAAAAAGTTTACAGTGAAAGTACTTTTAATATTCGTTTATAACTATGTGGTATATAATATAATATAATATAATATAATATAATATAATATAATATAATATAATATAATATAATATAATAATCATCATCATCGTAATAATAACAAGAATAATATAATTTCCCTTTTCTTTTTATATTGCGTGTATTTTAAAATTTGTTAATATATTTCCTTTTTACATAACTTAGTACTGATTCCCGGATACTTTTCCCAATTCGTTTCGCCCAAAGAAATATTTTCCAAAGCAGTTTTTCCCAAAACTATTTTTCCCCAATGACATTGCGCACAAATGGATTTGTTTCGAATTGTATTTTTTACCAATCCACATAGTCCAATGACAGATTTTCCCATTCTCACAAATAAATAACAGAAACCTTAAAATTATTATCTCTGATTTTTTAATGTACATAATTACAGGAGAAAGGTATAGTCCACTAATTCCAAATTCCTTTTTGTGCCAAACACTCAAACTCGATCGAACTGCTCTTCTTCCTCTTCTCATTGGTCATAACTACCATACAGTCCAGTTATAACGTTCTGAGATATCCTGAAGCTCTTCAGTAGACCTGGGATCTGTTAATTGGTTTCTCATCCATTCACGCCTAATACTTCTTTTAAATTCTCTCTCTCTCTCTCTCTCTCTCTCTCTCTCTCTCTCTCTCTCTCTCTGGGATATGGTTCAATAACAAACACAAAAATCAATACAGCTCATTATGCAACAACTGAGAAGGAGTAATTTCAGGATGTTCACTTGCCGTTCTTTTCATTCTATTTACAAGATTATCAGCTTGTACTTTTCCTCCTTTCGGTGCATGTACATGTTGATTTCTTTCAATATTTCGATTACATTTCTAATGATTCTAGTAACTGCAGTTGAAGTACACTTTAATTTTCTTTCACAAACCAAGTAATCTTTATCTTCTTTGGTATCTCTTCTATTATTCAACTATCCGTTTAATGCAATCTTTTTACCACTCTTACAGAGAATATAATTACTGATTCATTAGACATTTCACAACACATTTTTTGCGATCATTATAAATTTAACTGAACAATTTAAATTATGTTGCACGTTAACTGATTGCATTGTTGTTACAAAAAGTGAAATTAAATTTTGATTGCATTTCATGTAAAGAAATGAAATTAGATTTTTGGATAGATAAATTGGGTAAGAACTTCATTGGCAATTATGGCTGTGGGGAAAAAACATTTTGGACGAAATTTAAGTTGGAATTAAATAAACTGGGACTTGTTGTTTTGGAGAAAGGTGACCGGAAACGCTTGTTAATTTGTATCATAAGTACTTAGCCAGAATTATTGTTAGCATTGTAATAATAATAATAATAATAATAATAATAATAATAATAATTTGTGAAAATTTAGTTCAATAATAATTATTGGTCATTCAGGTAGTTTAATTTACGATTATCCCTTAGAAGTGGAACAAGATTATGACGTTTTTGTCGAAGAGAAGAATATTAAGATAATTTCGAAATATTTTTAGATGTTGTTATCCTGTTGAATTTGTAAAACAGTTACATTACCGGTTGTTCTGTATAGTTTTGAAACTTTGACTCTCAATTTGAGAGAGGAACAGAGGTTAAGGCTTTTCGAGAATAGGGTACTTAGGAAAATATTTGAGGTTAAGATGGACGAAGTTACAGGAGAATGGAGAAAGTTACACAATGCAGAACTACACATATTGTATTGTTCACATAACATATTGTAGTTAGGAACATTAAATCTAGACTCTTTAGATGG
Source organism: Periplaneta americana (assembly GCF_040183065.1). Taxonomy (NCBI): domain Eukaryota; kingdom Metazoa; phylum Arthropoda; class Insecta; order Blattodea; family Blattidae; genus Periplaneta; species Periplaneta americana. The sequence continues at coordinate 67,514,663 of NC_091121.1, read as the reverse complement.
GCAGGACATGTAACACATATGGATGAATCCAGGAATGCATATAAAGTGTTAGTTGGGAAACATAAGGGAGAAAGACCTTTGGGGAGATCGAGACGTAGATGGGAGGATGATATTAAAATGGATTTGAGGGAGTTGGGATATGATGGTAGAGACTGGATTAATCTTGTTCAGGATAGGGACTGATGGCGGGCTTATGTGAGGATGGCAGTGAACCTTCGGGTTCTCTAAAAGCCATTTGTAAGTAAGTTATGATGTGGTGGGGGTGGTGGTGGTGGTGGTGGTGGTGGTGGTGATGGTGGTGGTGGTGGTGGTGATCACGATTAGTGGTAAAAAAGAAACTATAGAAACTTTGAGGACAATCATAAATTTGGGTTGTTGTTTAATCAACTGTCCGCAGACAGATTGGAAGCTAAGCGACATCAATAAGACGTCACTCATGAGGCAACTAAGCTGAGAGGTAATTCGGTAGATTGTCCAGTTCCTTTCTTCTATATTGCATATATCGCTAACTATAACTATATTTCTTTAGTCAGACTTAAGATAATGCAAAATATTTCGCAAAGCACATTTTTAAAAATGATTAATAATAATGATATTCTCCGGATACGCACTGAAGGACGTTACACGTAGCCAGTAGTTGGTATTCGATAAACAAATAAAAAAATATATGTATGTTTTTCAATAGAAGAGTTGTATTACTTGTAATAGGCTAATTTATACTTCAGGCCTTGCAAACCCAAAGGAGCTAAGTGACAAATTTTTCAAAACTGAGTTTTGTACACCTAAGTAATCTATGAACCAGCGCCAATGCACAGCTAAAAGATTTATGTTCTTAAACAGTTTCTAGTAGTTCCAACAGTGACCAAAAAATGACACAGAATTTATGTCAAGACCCCTTTTCAATTCTAAAGGAGCTATGTAGCATTTTCCTTTGCAGATGATTCTATTCAGTGGAAGGCGGACTAATGACTGTTTTGTTGTATTTTTGGCGTAATTTTTGCTAATAATGATCGAGGAACCTGCTGCATTTAATGACGAAACACAAATAAAAGTTTCCCGTAAGAAGATAATACACAAAGCACGTGTGAGTGGGAACTCATATGTAACGGAAGTGGTAAACATATTCTAGAAAACCCACTTTCAAGTAAACAGGCAAGGTCAGGCAACATAATTTCATACTATATTTATTTGATATGTCTTTATTTTATATTCCATATATATTACTATATCTACTGGTTCATTGATCCACATTCAAGATACTTCAGATGCTGTCATGTGTTTGTGGTGGAGGAAATCAGATGGCATCGTGTTTACTGCGTGCAATCAACGGATTTCATCACGTCCAAGAAGAAGATGGTGATTTGGAGTGACAACTGTTGAGGTCAGATTAAAAACCGCATGATGATATTTCTGTACCTTTATCTCATTTCCATGGGAATGATTGATAAGATGGAACACATATTTATCATGGTAGGTCACAATTTTGGTTCTGCAGATTGTGATTTCGCTTTAATAGAACGTTGGAAGATTACAAGTAACAATCAAGTTCTGGGATTAATTCCAGAGTGGAAAAAGCAACCAAATCCACCCTACAAGATGATAAAAATTATTCCATTCCAGCTTTACCAAACTTATTAAGTACACAGAAGATGTCTTTCTTGGAAATAACGAAACCTCGTTTATTGCAGGCTTATTTTATTTTCAAGTAACTGTACTTGGCATGGGAATGGGTTGTTATGTACCCCTCTCAAGAAGGCTCGATTTTCTTGGGCATTGCTACTGTGATACACCGTGCACTCTAATTATGAAATCACTTACTATTGGCCTGTCACCTCGCGCCACAGTTCAGCTGTCGTGTGACTCTTGATACACATGATGTCATCCAAATTCATTATCAGAAATCGGAAACAATCCTCTAGCACTGATAACATTAATTTTTCTTTATTTTTCACTTTTTTATAATACCAGCCAAACTTTAATCTGTATGGTTTCGGAAGATAGCACGGTACTTAGCTCTGTTCAATATAAATATCAGGTTGCACTTAACTTCTTTCCAAAGATCTCAATTTCAAATATTTTTTGTGAAGTGTATGAGTAATTATAATCCAAAAAAACATATGTAGTCAATAAAGCATGATTCAAAGTATGTTAATAATTTTTTGCTACATGTTATATTAAAACCCTGAAGCAGGAATCAGTTTTTACTTATTTCCAAAAAAAAAAAAAAAAAAAAAAAAACACAATTTTGCCACTTAGCTCTTTGGGTTTGCAAGGCCTCACTTATCTTTACAAGTGACAAAGAATTGGACGGAGTTACGCAATAATAGACCAACCGACAATTTGAATATATATATATATATATATATATATATATATATATATATAGCTATATTTGCACAAATCTGTTGATGATAATGATAGGCTAATTTAACTCAGAAAAAAAACAAGAATGCGATATTTGAATTTTGCTGCTATTTATAAGCAAGAATTCGTTTATTGCATAAAATTCATTTATTTATTTTGCTTTGAAATATTAATTCAACTGCTGATCTCTTATTAAAAATCGGTTAGCCTTTACTGGTATTATTTGTGCTATTTTTTTTGTAATAGTATACATGTTATAATACTTCTTGCATAAAATGTTTTATAAAAAAACATTTATTTTAATGGCCAATATCTCGAAACAGGTTTTTGGCGCTTGGTCTCTTATTGCGTAACTCCGTCCAATTTTCGATTGTTAGAACCTTAACCAGCGCCAGACGCTCCAAAATAGTAGAACATGTGATTAACGCAGCTATAATCTATCAATAAAGACACTTAAAAACAGAATGAAATAAGATGCACTAAGAGTTCTTAAAGAATTAATATAATTCTCCATTTCTTTTAAAGAATCGAACTCGCGTTCCTGGATATGAATCCCAAAATGCTAGTTTTAGCCCAAGGAGAGATTTGTTGAGATTACAGAAGTTAATTTAAGGAATTATTCAAACATTTCGCGGACCACGGTTTAGAGACCTGTGCTCTGGACTGTGACCTAACATTTCCGGGGCCATGAATAGGGTTCATAGAGCTCACTTGAGTTCAGAAAACTTTGACTTACTTCTATATATTTATAAGTAGAAAGAGGAAAAGTCGCTGCACATCGATCCAGTTGACGTTTCATATGTCGCCATAAAGAATGGTAGCCATTTAATTCGTCCCAACCTTCAAATCGTTTGAGGGGAGGGTGGGGGTTATACGACTTTTATAAGCTTCGCTCTCCAGTCTGACCTGACCCTCTAATTCATGTTGGAAGTCCCTGTATAGTGGGGCAGGAGGGGGAAGCTACAGCTTTTGTACTATGAATGATGGCTTGGGCGGTTTGCAAGGTGCCAGATGGGAGGAAGCCCCTTTACAAGTCTTACGCAAAGGGAAGCTGGTGGCTTGAGTTTTTGGGAGGGTGGGGATTAAAAGAGACGTCTCCATGGTGACGCGCAATGCTGAAATTCCAGGCGCACCAGAGAATACTAAGCCCAGCTTCATCACATCCCCTTCCACCAGAAGATGGGTGGCGGAGGCACAGGAACGAGATATGGTCTTTGTCTTATATATATATGTCGGATGTTACTCTAAAATCCTCCAGGGATAATATAGTGGCACTATCACTCTTCGGGAGTCATAGAAGTACCATTTAAAAGCTACGTGACTTTTGTTTGAAAGCAGTTGTCTCAATTGTATAATTTTAAGTGCCAAATTGAAATTTTTCAGTACATTGTTTCCTCTGCTTGTAATTTCTTTAAAAACTCCATAAGTGGTATTTTGTCTCTCTTCATACAGAGTGAAGGAAAACTGTGTCCTTCACAATGAGATTCTGCTAAGAAAATCAAGACACTTTCCTGTTTACATAAGTATCGCATCTTTTTCCTAGAAGTAAGGTTTAGATAGTGCCAAGGGAATTCGAAAGAATCTATATAATTGCATATATTATTTTTAGTATACCGAAGTACATATGATATTTCCATGCAGATATTCTGCGTCATCATACGATGAAAGAGTAATGGAACGGAGAAAAATTCCCTTCGGCGCCGGGATTTGAACCCGGGTTTTCAGCTCTACGTGCTGATGCTTTATCCACTAAGCCACATCGGATACCCACCCCGGCGTCGGACAGAATCGTCTCAGTTTAAGTTCCAACTCTTGGGTTTCCTCTAGTGGCCGCCCTCTGCACTACGTCATAGATGTCTATGAACGTAGGACTGAAGTCCACACATGTGCTGAGGTGCACTCGTTATGAGTGACTAGTTGGCCGGGATCCGACGGAATAAGCGCCGTCTTAAATCACGAAGTGATTAAGCATATCATATATATTATTTTTAATGTACCGAAGTACATATGATATTTCCATGCAGATATTCTGCGTCATCATACGATGAAAGAGTAATGGAACGGAGAAAAATTCCCTCCGGCGCCGGGATTTGAACCCGGGTTTTCAGTTCTACGTGCTGATGCTTTATCCACTAAGCCACACCGGATACTCTTTCATCAACCTATATAATTGTATCAAACGTTTATACTGTTCTGATTAATTGTATGTAAGGATGTTTTGGAATAGTCGAGAAATAAAATTTTGATGTTCATAATCGCTTCCTCATCTCGTGAGACCTAGTGTCGAGATAACAATGCTGGTCGAAATAATTTATTCATCACTATCCTTGTGACACCTATTTCACGTTCAAAATCCTTAGAACTTCTTAACTATTATTCCTTGATCCACATGCCGCCTTATCATCATCATCATCATCATCATCATCATCATCATCATCATCATCATCATCATCATCATCATCATCATCACCATCATCGTCGTCGTCGTCATCGTCATCACGGGTTTACAATATTTGAGTCTCTACAATTTATTTAATTATATACAATATATATTAATTTATTTATCTATTTTATTCAAATTATAAGGTATTTTGTTTTATTGATTATATTTCTTCTTGTTAAGTTTTACTCGTCAAGTTGTCATCTTATGGCTTAAGACGTAAGCGCTGCCTGTAGGTGCAAGCGACCTCGACTCGAATGACGTCAAGAGTTTACTGCAATACAGCAGGACTGTAGGCAATGGTTTTGATAAGAAAGAAACAATACTCTCCTGTTTCAGAGGCACTATGTCGAAACAACAATTTTTCTCTCCTTAGATCTATAAACCTTTCACGTCGAAAGGTTAAAATAATAAACTTGGATGCGGGTTTGGGTTTTCCTCAGAATTTCACTTGTTTCTCTCTTTTTCAAGATAAAACAGCATATTCAATTAACAATTTTGTTCTTTTTTGAAAATTTCAGCGAAGTTGGTGACATTTTTTAAATTACGGAATAGTGAACATAAAATTTAAAAAAAATAGCTATACAGTTATAATAAAACTATGCTCCTCTTTTAATTTCTTGATATGAGCATCAGAGATAAATGCAATGTCACAGTGCAGGGCAGTCTGAAATTCTTCCTGCCTTTTACCCTTGATATTTCACCTCTGTTTTCAATATGCCATCGCTTACCACATGTATATAAAAACGATTGTAGGCCTAATTCATGACTGGTTCTGTAATTTTCCTTTCTCTAATGTACGTCGGAGAAGTTCGTTGCTGGTTGTCAAGGTTTGTATTTATTGGTGGAAATTTTCATGTTTTATTTCTGAAAATTGAGCATAAATTTGTGAAGCATTCAATAAAGACTGATGTACAGGCAGGCCTATATACTGAAAAATGTATAATATAAAATTAATTTATTTGTCACCAATCTTGCTACCGTTTCTACAGGGTGATTCACAAGTTCTCCCTGCGTTTATGGAGATGATTGCTGGGGTTATTTAAAAAAGTAAATAAATTAATGGGATCACATTCGTAATTACTCATTATAAAGCTTAATTGTTTATAATAAATTATGTCCGAGCTACATTTCTTGTTCCGGAGCATAAGGGAGAGGGATTTCAATTTTATAATTTTGCAGGATCCGACAGAGAAACGGGTGATTATAAATACTCTGTTATTGACTCAGTATGTTTTTTTTTTTTCAAAATAACATACGTGAAACCATAATCTGCCACATATTTCTTGAAAAGAACGTCCTTTAAGTCACTACATTGAGTGTGGAAATGTGATTTATCAAACATTAACTAAGTGTCAATAAAGTCTTCATCTTCCTTGATGCAATTTAAAGTCCCATTATAAAACGCCCTTCGGTTGAGAATATCATGATGTTTTGTTTCATGTACCACAAATTAGAATTCACGTCTAGTAGCCTGAAAACCGTCGTAAAGCACTTTCTTGCATGTTGTGCATCGCTCCAGCTTTCCATGATAACTAAACTGTATTGTATTGGCGATAGAATGTGCGCACAATTTATCGATTGTGCTGTGAGATATATACGCTCCTTAAAATGGCCCATTCCTCTGCCGGATCTTGTACTATGAAATGCAGATTTTCTAACTGCTAAATCGTAGGTTTAGTTGAATCATCGTGTGTGCGTGCGTGCGTATATACGCATTTGCTTTTAACTATGAATTATTTTGTAGTGTTTCATGTGTTTTTATGTGTAATCTTGTGTTCTTGTGTGCGTGTGTGTGTGTATGATGTGTGTGTTTCTACTCGTATGTGCCCTTGTCTGTTCATATGTGTGTAGTTTTGTCTGTATGAATGTGCGTGTATCATCTCCTGTTTCAAACAGCTGATCTTGCATAAAGTGGCTAGCTTGACAATTACGATACCAACAAAGGTGACCGCTATAACAAAACTTCCAGATATACGAAAATCTTGGACGTGAATTAAATTTGTCTTCCTACAAAGAAGATTTCCAAGCGACGTTTCCTATGGGTCACTGTGATGCATTGTAGCAGGTGTGGCGAGTTATCGTGCTGGCGTGCTGGAATCCTGGCTTTGATCCCCGGGGACGGATATCGTGACTGAGGTTGTAGTAGTTTTTCTTAACTCCCAATGGCTGAATGCTACAGTAAAAACGAGCTCTCTAAAATAGTTTACGACTAGTTTAGGTCCAATTATTTTACAGGTTTGTTCTTAAAATTCGTGACTTTTATTTTTTCTCACTTTTGTTTCGTTATAAATTACTATTCTTGTTCATTACTTAAATTGAAAACCTTGCTCTCAACTTTAAAATTTTATATTATCTTATTCTAAAATCTTCAGAATAACTAGAGAATTTAACTAAATTGTAAGTATCCACTGCTGGTGCATCAATTACATTATTGACTATATTCAGCTCTATTTGAATAGTGTACGTTTAGAAATATATCATTTACTTATGGCTTTTAACGAACTCGGAGGTTCATTTCCGCCCGGACATAAGCCCGCCATTCGTCCCTATCCTGAGCGATATATTTTTTATTTGGTTATTTAACGACGCTGTATCAACTATTAGGTTATTTAACGTCGATGAATTGGTGATAGCGAGATGGTATTAGCGAGATGAGGCTGAGGATTCGCCATAGATTACCTGGCATTCACCTTACGTTTGGGGAAAACCTCGGAAAAAACCCAATCAGGTAATCAGCACAAGCGGGGATCGAACCCACGCCCGACCGTAATTTCAGACCGGCAGGCAAGCTGAGCAATATTAATCCAGTCTTTACCATCATATCTCACCTCCATCAAATCAATTTTAATATTATCCTCTCACCTACGTCTCGGCCTCCCCAAAGGTCTTTTTCTTTCTGACCTCCAAACTAACAATCTATAGGCCTATGCATTTCTGGATTCGCCCATACGTGCTACTACAGTAGAAATACATCGTACTATTAAATAATAACAGAGTAGAACTTGTTTTAGGTACAAAACACGTACGGTCAGAAGACCCGTGCATTGGATTTTAGAGAAAATTATGGTAATATAAAATCTGTATGTATAATATTACTCGATTGTATTGTATTGTATTTATTAACATTCCATGGTATTCACACATGCTTACAGGTAGAATATGGAACAAGTCAAAAAACTTAATACTATTATAAAATCTTAATTTATAGTCACAGTCTAGATGAAATATATACAGACGAGATTTACAATATAGTCTACTAGTACAACACATTGTTTTATTATCAATTTCATGAAGTGTTATTGAATGTCATGAATTCACCTACAGAATAGAAGGCGTGAGAAATTAGGTATTTCTTTAATTTGGCCTTAAATAATTTTATGTTTTGAGTTTCATTTTTTATATCGATAGGGAGGCTATTAAAAATTTTTACTGCCATATAACGCACTCCTTTTTGATAGCACGATAGACTTGCCGATGGAGTATGAAAGTCATTTTTGACGTGTATTTATGCTATGAACTGTTGAATCAGTTACAAAGTTTTCGCGATTACATACGAGGAAGACTATTAATGAAAAGATATACTGACAAGCCATGGGCATAAATGCATCTATGTATAAAAAATAAAATAAATCAGAGAGAATATAAAAAGTTAAAAAATAAATAAATAAATAAATAAATAAATAAATAATAACAGACAAATAACTCTATATCGGTCACCGTCAGATAGCACGATTCTGAGCAGCGGGTACATTTCCCCTCAGCGGGCAAAGGAGGGGAGGTTACATTGTGTAGAAATAGGAGTAACTGCAGCGATAACAAGCGTCATAGCTGTACGGTGCCCTTTCACCCTGTGCCGTCAAGTATCTGTAGCCCGGTAGGGCACTGTAATGATAGAGCCTGCTGTATATGATGGTATTTATAATGTTTCATAGTCAATAAACTTAATGAATGTGTTAAACTGCTTTAAATATTTTATACTAATTATTCTTGTGCTACTGGTCATTTCCTTTTATTGATCTCAAGTGCTTCTCTCATTTTATTCCCCTGACTTTTAGTTCTTTTCAAGATTTGTCAGAAATTATTGCCAATAATCCTTAGAGCTATTTCCTACAAAGAAATGCTGAACGACTATTGGCAAATTAAGAAAACATGTGATCTGTGTTTTTGAGATTCGTCGATCATATTGGATCAGATCAACGACGTTATAATAAACCTACTGCAGAGGAAATTTCAGGTTTTTTATCTCCGAAAATGATAAAGCACCAAAACACAGTTATATTATGCATGGCAGATAAGAGGACCTAAAATGTTACAAAAATTAAATTCTCATTGTGATCTGACGATATATCCCCTCCTTTTGTCTTATGGCGAACTTGGCTGGGACTCAATACTTGCAACACAATGAACCACGCATGCAAAACAAGCTCATTAGAATGACTTTACTTCAGAATGTATAATCTAGGATTGCTCTTCGTGGCCATTTCTCACACATTCATCGTTATTACGTTCCTTTAAAGGTTGCATCTTCATGTTTCATTATTATAGAAGGAAATAACATTCAAAATGTCTGATATTCTCTCTGGAAAATTAATTTGAAAATTTTTATTTTAACTTTTGTAGAACTTAGTTTGCAGCATTTGCTGCACAAGCCACTAGTTTAATTTTATTTAGGCCTATGTCACTTTTTCTCCTTTCAGGTCATTTGAGTGGCCAGATATAAAAACATATTTATTATTAGACCATAATATTGCTATTATTATTATTATTATTATTATTATTATTATTATTATTATTATTATTATTAATTTTTTTATTGACAGGTTTTTATGACTTCCAATGGAGAAAGAAGATGCAGCTACGGTAAGCAAGAAATTTTATTTTCAATTTCAGTGACATAATTGAACATATACAGTATGTTTAATATTTCATTTTGTGGTAGCCGAAAGAACCGATACCAATTTGTGATTTAGAGATAGGACCTTTCTTCATCAGAAGCATTCAGTTTTACAACAATATTACACTCATCTTCGGTTGAATATAGGATTTGCGACAAATCTGCGATCCTAATAAAATTCTGTCCTACTAAGTCGAGTAAAAATGCCGATATCAGATAAAATTGAATTTATTTTAGGACTTAATAAAGTGGAATCTATTTCCAATATTGTATATCATGGGCTATTTTATTTTACATAATTCATAACTGCAAATATCTTCGTTTTGTGCGAGACTCTGATTTTCTTCATAATAATTCTTAATTCAAATATCTTCTTTTGATTTACAATCTTTGACATACTTCATAACACTTCTGAAATTTAAATGCATTTTTTGTTCTTGGATTTGAAAACTTTATATTCAAATTTATTCATACTAATTATCTTCACTTTGTAGTTACATTTTTGTACGAATTTTAGGTAAAGTTTCTAAATTAAGTTGTATTTACATTTTGGGTAACTTATTTTCCACTATAATTGTTAATTAATAAGCATATTACTTTTTTGTATAAAAGCTTGGATATTCTAAGTAGTAATTCATACTTAAGAATAACTTATTTCGATGAATAAATTTACGTGTTATACATAGTAAAAAAATGTAATTGAAAATATCATCTCTTTGTACAACAGCGATATTCTACATAAGACACTCTTAATTACAAATATCTTTCTTTCGTGAGAAAACTATTATATTACACACACTTCTGAATTGTTATATATCTAATTCATACGAAAATCCGGATATTATGTAATATTAAATTGAAAACATCTGCATATATTTCGATTTGAATATTATATATTGAAAATCATTGATTGCAAATATCTTTAATTTGTGAGTATACTCGGGTATTTTAATGAAAATACTTCCCGATAAATTTAATCACTGATTCACATTATATAACTTTATTGTGTTAATATGAGGAAATTATCTTGCTGTCTAGTTTCGAAGTGATATTCATTTTCCAAAGCCTAGTGAAGGTCCCGCAATATCTTCTGGTTTCCTGTTGTGGTGGAGTGTGTTCATAATTGTGTCGAAAAGGGTGTGTGTTTTGAAATTGAGTTGAGTGTTTAGGATGTGCTAGGGGTGTTTTCTTGTATGTTTGTAAATTTGACATTGTTCTAGTCTAGAGTGTCAAGTTTCTGTTACTTTCAGGTCAGTGCCTATGTTACTGTAGTTGTGATTGGAGTTCGTGATGTGTTCTGCGTAGGTTGAATTGTTGTGTGGTTTGGTTATGGCTGTGATATGTTCCTCGTAACGTGTTTGAAATGATCTTCCAGTCAGTCCAATGTAGAAGTCGTTGCAACTATTGCATGATAGTTTGTATACACCTGTTAAGTTGTATTTATTTGTGTATCTTAAAATACAACATTGCATACAGAACACAGAACACACTACAAAAAAATCTTAACACACCGACAAGAGACACAAATAAATACAACTTAACAGGTGTATACAAACTATCATGCAATAATTGCAACGACTATTACATTGCACAGACTGGAAGATCATTTCGAACACATTACGAGAAACATATCACAGCCATAACCAACTGGAAGATCATTTCAAACACGTCACGAGAAACATATCACAGCCATAACCATACTACATAACAATTCAACCTACGCATAACACATCACAAACTCCAATCACAACTACGGCAACATAGACACTAACATGAAAATACTACACATTCAGGCAAAAAAACTCGACACTCTAGAACAATATGAAATTTACAAACATATAAAAAAACACTCCGAACACATCCTGGACACTCAACTCAATTTCAAAACACACACCCTTTTCGACACAATCATGAACACACCTCACCACAACAGGAAACCGGAATATAGCGCGGGACCTTCACTAGACTTTGGAAAATGAAAAATATCACTTCGAAACCATTCAGCTAGATAATTTCTTCATATTAACACAGTAAAGAGTTATGAAGTGATTCAGTGAAAGTGTTAAAAGTGTATAAAGAATAATGAAATAAATGATTCATTTATGTTTTGGATAAATCACACATTCTCCACAAGAATGAAATTGTTAATTATAAATTCATATTATGTTGTTCAAATTCTCGCATATTTTAATAATTCTCCCTTAACTGCAAATATATTCCTTTTGTTTGAAAATGTTTCGTGCTAAATATAGAATATTCTTTGATAATTATTTTTCAACTTGAAAATGTATTATATATTCAAAACTATTAATTTCAAATATCTTCGTTTTGTGAATAGGCTACGTTAGGTATTTCAGATGCAGATTATTAATGATAAACATATAGGTAACTGAGATATTGTCCGCGGTTATATTTAATTGCAAGTACTTTTTTTAAGACAAAGATATTTTAAGAATTCATACTTAACTGCGAATATTTTCCATTTGTGCGAAAATTCTGTTGTTTCACGTAATTCTCAATTGTCATATCCCTACTTTGTGTCAAGGCTCACATAATCTGCATAGGCCTAATATAATACTCAGTAGAAAATATTTTCATACATTTCGATTTTAATATTATACCTACACTCATAATAGTTACTGATTTCAAATATCTTCAATTTTTTAGTCGATTCGGGTACTTCAGATACAAATTTTTAATGTAAAATGTATTTTTGCTGTAGATAATTCATTCTCAACAATAATTCTTAAGTGTGAATTAGTTTTTATATTGTTCAAAAGCTAGCGTATTTTAAGAATCTTACTTAATTGGGAATGGGACCATCTTCTAAATTTCGATATCTCTGTTTTTATGCGTTACCTCGGATATTATATATAATAATAGTTTTATTTATTTATTTATTTATATATTTATTTATTTATTTATTTTAATTCCATATTTCGCGACTCTTGGTATCTTACAAAAATAATTCTTAATTCTAAGTATTTAAATTCTGTTCGTGCGGGGCTTACCAGTTCTCCAGGAGAGATGAAATTTATCATTGAATAACGTCTATCCTTTTACCTGAAACAAATAATGAAAAAAAAAATAGAACAACTTTCCAAAGTAGAAATGCGTTAAATTATCAGTTCAGCAATATTTTAAAATTTTCGTAAAAAAAATACAAGTTATAAATAAACTGTATTAAGCCCCTCACCCGCATAGCAGCATATTTATGTTCTATGCACTCACGGAAAAGCCCCTGGTTTTAGATTCCCCGCTGAGCAGTGCGTCCGTCTGGATCATGTATCCCATCAGCATTTAATTAGTGAAATTGCTTTGTTATCAGATTGCGCCGTATCGAGGCAGAGAAACTAGGATCAATTTTATTAATGCGACTTTGTAATGTATGGAAGCTACCACTTATTTTTATCATATTTCTCATGTGTGTGTGCGTTCACGAGAGATAAATACCAAGTATATACTACGATGTTATGTGTAGGATCTGATACTGTTCACCCCCTCAATCCACCTACCACGCTTCCCATTCCACAGTATTTTCTAGTCACGCAATGCGATTCTTCTCGGGTTATCCTCAAGTAGCATTGCAAACACAAGACGGTAAATTTAAGCTAACTATACCTACATTTCCACCTGTTCTTCCGACGTCTAAACTGCCTTTAGTACTGACATAACTGCGTGATGATGTTTCCGTGTGCAATGAGAAGTACACTTCCCACTTAATTATCTAAAAATTGGATCCGTACATATGAATGTTTGCATTTGTCGTTGTAAGCGGTAGCTAAGATATATTTCAGCACAATTTCATTCCAATTATCATCAGTCATCACATTTAAATTGTAGGTCATGTTAAAACTCCTCATTGCGTATTGTTGTTATATGTACTAGAAAGAGGATGAAAAAGTAATAAGATGTGGAGAATTACTAAGTTTATAAATATAAAATTAAGATAAACATCTTGATTTTTATTTACTGGTAGATCAAAATTACGGGACGTGATACATATGAGGGGGTCAGAAGCAAAGGGGTACAAGTGACATTTCTAAGAACATGAATTAAGTTAATCCAGGGCAAGATTAAACATTAAAAATATTAGTGGCACACCACACACTAAAATTGAAATTAAAAACTCTCGGAAGTTACGAAATCTTAAGAACTTCAAAACCACAAATAACTTAAGTGCACTTATACCCCTTTGCTTCTGACCCCTCATATGATGTAAGTAATGTTTATTAACATACTCGTACAAAGCATTCCAACATTAAACTGAAAGAATATCAATCAACTATATCCATATATAACAAATTTCTTAAACTGCTGCCTGTTACACTTCAAAAATAGATATCTTAAATACTGAATTTTATTATTGTGGTAGGTGCCACCATTGTGCCATTAATACGTGGTATTAATACCACTTGCATTCAAGACTTCTCTGCACCTTCTTGGTATTTAGGAAATAAGATATGTATATATATGTATATATATATATATATGTGTGTGTGTGTGTGTGTGTGTGTGTGTGTGTGTGTGTGTGTGTGTGTGTGTGTGTGTATTTATTTACACTGCAAGTGGGTATGCACCCGGTGGCAGTGGTATATAAAATACAAATTACAATACACAATACAATTATACAATACTTGCTTGCTTACTTACAAATGGCTTTTACGGAACCCGAAGGTTCATTGCCGCCCTCACATAAGCCCGCCAGCGGTCCCTATCCTGTGCAAGATTAATCCAGTCTCTATCATCATATCCCACCTCCCTCAAATCCATTTTAATATTATCCTCCCATCTACGTCTCGGCCTCCCTAAAGGTCTTTTTCCCTCCGGTCTCCCAACTAACACTCTATATGCATTTCTGGATTCGCCCATACGTGCTACATGCCCTGCCCATTTCAAACGTCTGGATTTAATGTTTCTAATTATGTCAGGTGAAGAATACAATGAGTGCAGTTCTGTGCTGTGTAACTTTCTCCATTCTCCTGTAACTTCATGACGCTTACAAGTAAACCTTCACCTGAGGTAAAAAACAATTTAAATGAAACTTATATTTTTGGAATCAGCATAATAAAATATGAGTAATCCTAAAATTTCGTAACTCGACTGCAATTATCAAGTGCGATACACAGCGCAGAACACGAGATTTCAAGCAGCATGAAAACATACCTTCAACTAGCGATTACTGCATGAGAAGGAAAAGATGATGTGGTCATCATGTTACTTAATGCCTCGTATTCCAGAATCTGATTTGTTTTTATCCAGAAATATATGTCGCACAACAGTGATAGCTAACAAAAAAATGTTGGAAACACAAATGGTCAGTACACCACCCGCACTTTATACAGGCTGATTTTGCACAAATCGCACATATTCCTTGTACATTTCGGTTACAGTACTCTGTAGTGTTTTGAAAACGTTGTCCACTTTTGGATCCCAATTCAGCTAACACCCAACCATACCCATGCGCCTGTTGGAATCGTGGAGAAAGAAACTGCTGGTAAACAAGCGACTGTAGTTTCAGTATATTGTTGCGTTGTTGTAATGTATCAGATGAATCATCAAAATCTACATTATGAGAAATGTGTCGAATCATATGTTTGTACATTCGAAAAAATTACCTGTCCAAAGGTTGCAATTCATAAGTCGTATTTGGTGGTATGATTTTCACTACTAATTTTTCAAGACCATAGTCCCCTTCTTCTAACAGTTGCTTAATTATATTTTCGTTGCAGTGGACACCATATGAGTCTAACAGCAAAAGATTGCGTGTTGCAGAATTAGGGAGGAATATTTCTCGTAAAAATTCTATCCATATTTCTTTGGTCATTTTTCCCGACGACGTCCATTTTACTACAAGGTTGTCACTCTGGAAAATGCGTTCCGCAACTCTTGCACTTATACCTTTAGGTTCTTGGAGAACCAGTAGTAACTTTGGCATCAGTTTTCCAGCTTTAGAAATCACCGGCATTATAGTGTAGGAATGTGTAGTTGCCCCTTTGGATTGCACGACACCATACACTTTACTGGTTTCTTGACGTTCTAATGTTCTGCCGAAAGGCATTTACTTATGGAACCCACATTCGTCGGCATTAAACACATGATCATCATCGTACATGTCCATAAGTGGTGCGCACTCACGTCTGAAGGTTTGGATTGATTGTTCGAGAGCTGTCTTGTCGCGTACCTGACGTTTTGTTATTTTTCGGCTGACAAACTTATAGTGCTTTTTAAAGCGATGCAAGCAAGTAGGACTTGCGTTGAAGTATTTCTGATCTATGCCTAATAAATCACGAGCTGTTGTCAGTGCAATTCTTTTTATGTCACTTTCTTTCACAATTTCATTCCACGACCGCCGCAGACAGAATTCCTCAAATGTTCTTCGGTGCACTTCTTTCATTTTATTCATGACGTCGTTTTGTTGTTCGGCAGCTTGCTTCATTTTGTAGAGTTGACTTTCGTGTGTTAACCACGTGAATTTATGCTTCATACTGCTCCTTGACCTATGGTTGAACTTTTTCTTTTTGTTTGTCGGTACACCTGGCAGAATCCAATACTCTATTACCTAACATTTTTCTTCAAAGTCAATGACTCGGGATGTTTTGGGAGGGGACGGAGCGTATTGAGAACCGGAACTTTGTGAAGTATTTGATTCCTCTTCTGACGTAGTATTTGTTTTTTCAGTCTCCCACTCTCGTACATGAGGCATGTCATTATCATTTCGTGGTTCATTTTCATCAATGTCCAGAGTATGACTTTCTTCAACTGCTTCCGATTCAATAACTCTTTAATAAGTCATATATCATCAACAACTTCAAGTTCCTTCCGCGACATTTCACAGTCTGTCTCTTTATAACCCTCTTCTTTTAGTTTATCCAGAATTTTAATCACTATATTCACTGGGTTCATCTTCTTCAGCTCACTGCACATAACATTACATAATAAACTGCAAGGTACAAACTAGCTGACAGCGCGTCTATAGCAGTACTGTCTTCGCTCACGCGTCTAGCATTGCTGCGTGGTATAGTTGTTTGCAATCTAAGTAGTCCATGTCAACTTGATCTTGATTGGTCGCGATCTCTGGTGTTCATTGCGTTCGAGTTGTAAAATTTACGTATTTTGCATTGGCTTTAATGCTTAATCGAATGGTAATAAAGGTAAGTCTTTGTTTTTTTACCCCACCTGAAGGTTTACTTGTTAGCCCCAAATATTTTCCTAAACACCTTATTCTCAAACACCCTTAACCTATGTTCCTCTCTCAGAGCGAGAGTCCAAGTTTCACAACCATACAGAACAACCGGTAATATAACTGTTTTATAAATTCTAACTTTCAGATTTTTAGACAGCAGACTGGATGATAAGAGCTTCTCAACCGAATAATAACACGCATTTCCCATATTTATTCTGCGTTTAATTTCCTCCCGAGTGTCATTTATATTTGTTACAATTATACAATACACAATACAATTAGGTACACAAAACAATTATATACACAATACAATTAGAATACACTATATAATTATACACAATAATTACAATTAATAATACATAAAATAACCTAATTAATAAGTGAACCTAATTTTACATTACAATCTACATCTGTATAGGCCCTACATAAGTTTCACACTGGTATTCATAATAATCCTTCACTTTACTCTCATCTCACTCACTGTACTGGCACTACGACACAATTCACTGACACTTTAGAACACATTTCACTGACACTATATAACACATTTCACTGACACTATAGAACACATTTCATTGACACTATTTGAAAGATTTCATCTTGATCGATATGTTGCCAGTACTATTGAAGACATACGAGCAATTAGTCCAAAGTCTCAGTGGTCTCCATTTCCTCTAAAACTCTACTCTAGTGTATTCTACAGATTTGTAATGCGATTTAGATCTGGCGACTGGGCAGGCCATTACAACACTAGAATAATGTGCATTTGCAGCCATTCAGAGATTGTTGAAAAAAATTGTCCGGTATTATCATGCATGAAGATAAATTTAAGGTCATATTTCTCAGTAATTGAAAGTACAATGAGTTGCAATATGTCATTAATATATTTATGAATATTCATGACATCCTATGAAATTTGAAAATTTTCTCTGCGAGAAACCTAAGATAATCCGGATTTATAGCCTACGTGTGCCAAAGCTGACTTAGGCGTAAATCATATTAAATTAATTAACAAATCAATCAGTCTGGTCATCTCCCTGTTCTATGCACCAAGTATTTGTTCCGTCACTCTCAATCTTCATTTCAGTTATTTTCCGTCGCCACACCCACTCCAATTAGTAATGTTTTCTTTACCCTCTTTTGTTTTCTCTACAAACTTTTTTTCCCACTATTTTAGCATATTTAGTTTATCACTTGGTTTGCATAAGTATATGGTTATTGGTTAAAATATAAAAACAGGAATACTGTAATTATTATATTGTTTTTATATTTTAATCAATTGAATGAAAACACTGTCTAATTAAGACTGATTTTAACATGTCTGTTACAAACATGTCTAACCTGATTATGTTAAACTCATTGCTTAAACCTTAATTTCACAAAAGCTTAAGACAGGAGAACATATACCTACTTACAAATCACAGAAACGAGTATTCACATCAAAACTAACCGCCGCTCTAGCTCGCGTGTCCGTTGCATTTGTCTTTCTCGTGCGCCTCGAGTCTCGCTCATCATTCTCGAAATAGCATTTGGGCGGCGTGGAAAGATTTCGTAACTTTGAATAACATACATCATTGAAATAAATAACATTATAAATGTTTAAATGAGGCAAAAAGACAAAACAGAACAGTATCTTAGTTATCAAAATGTTCTGATTCTATTATATGATATTACCTATGGTTATATAAATAGAAAAAAAAACAATCCTCAAATAAATTTGGATTTCTAAGAAACATAAAACATAACGTTAATATACAAGGACATCATTTTATTTTTACTAACACTTCTAATATTAACCTGGCTATACTCATGGATTAACGGTTGATAATCGAAAACATCGTTTGCTATCCCCTTCCACGACTGGAGTTCGATGATACTGGCGTAAAATACAAACAGATAGGTACTAGGTATAGGAGGAAAGGAAAGTAGTTCATCCATTTACATAAACTAGGAAATATCGCGATATTGAGTTTGATAATTTTCATTAGGTTTTGCTTAACCAAAATACAGTACTTTATTAATAAAGTGTTTTTACTCACGAACTGAGCTATCCATTCGAACGTATTCATTATGCAGTGTATATTATACTGTCTACAACGCATTAGCGTACAATATAGAGAATGAAGTTAAATTGAAAAATAATCATAATATGGATATTTAAACACAATTTTGAAAATGGTGACCGTTCATTTCGACACAGGCATATCTGGATATTATCGCACTATAGATTATTGTACCTAATTCCAATTTCGTCCTTCGTACTAGTAACTCATGTTGAAATAATTCTGTACCTACTCTATAAAAGAGTACCTTACGTACTGTAAATGCAATCTTCACTTCTGCCCGATCCGAAAAGATAAAATTACTCAGACATGCTATCTACTGTCCGTCCAAGTGGTTTTGTCGCAGGGTCGTAGAAAGGGGAGAAATCACGTGACAGTTAATTACTTAATGAGGCCCTTTTATTTAAGTCATTTTAAACACTTTTATAATAATTCCAATTCCTAACAGAACTTAATGTCTTCAGAAAAGTGCTAAGACAGCCCAGCTACTAAACTTTACAGAGGGACGAGCAGAAGCGGGTGGGGGAAACCGGGATGCGACGTAGGCAAATGGACGACAGTACCTGTGCGAAAATATGATTCAATATTGAAAGCGCTTTCGTCACTGAGAGACGCGAACATATTTCTGGAACGTACTATACTCACTAACTCAGTATTTTTACTGACTTCGACTGCATAAGCGGCCTTGGTTCTGTGTGGAGGACGGTTGGTAGTTTACTAGTAGGGAGGTGGGAGTGAAGTACATTCAAAAACTCGGGTACAATAAAAATTGAAGTAAAAATAAAATGATATCCCTGTATTTTTACTTGAGATTCCACACTTGATCTCAAACATATGAAAAGAAAATTCCTAGCCTTTTAATAAGGACCTAGTAATTAAATAAAGATTGGGAACGGATTATTATACACTAAAAGTAGAGATGATGTTTCAAATAGGATAATTGATTGTTTATACATATATAACAGTTGCCAAAGTAGATAAAAGTTCAGTCAGGTATAAACAACTGTGGCGATTCAAGGCTGCTTGATGTTCGGGACTTCGGGAGTGATCAATCTCTACGTTTCGAAATACTCACAAGCAGTCTTTACGTCAACGACGCGACGTATACAACATTGTCGTGCGGGTTTTCGGTTTTTCGGGCGCTATTATTCTGCTTTCTCGATCGTTGTTCATCTCTAGTTCACATCCTACCTTGATCAATACAAATCAATCAATCAATCGTTTATTAATGTCATGAGCAACAGTTTGTTGCAATAGACATAAAATATACTAAATTACAAGAGATATAAAATAATATTTGACATAAAATATAAAACAGATGAATATAACACAAATAAAATACAATACTGGTAATAATAATAATAATAATAATAATAATAATAATAGTAATAATAATAGTAATAATAACAAATACTAACAATAATAGTAATAATACAGGTCAATACAGCTTAGAAATTTAGAATACATTTACAGTGGAGTCAAGAAATTCACTACTACTATAGAATGGATGGTTGATTAACTAGTTATACAAAACAGATTTAAATTGTATATAACTTGCATCATGTGCCTTTTGTGGTAACTTATTAAGAATTGTTATAGGAATAGAATTGAACCATTTTTTGGACTTACTTAATCTAACTTTAGGTTCAGAAAGACAATAATTGTACCTTGTATTATAGTGACGAACTTCTGTTTTAGGGTTATAAGTATTAAGGTTTTTCTTCATTTTCATTATACATTGGATTATATAAAAATATATGACAGTTAAAATTTTTTCTTGAATAAATAGTGGTCTACATTGAGCAGACCCTGTTAAAATGCATATAGGTTTTTTTTTTTTTTTTTTTTGGAATGAGAATCTTGAATATGCTACTGCCATTTCCCCAAATATAAATACCATATGATATGATAATATACTATTGAAAAAGGCGTAATAAATGGCTTCACATACACCTGGATTCGCTGATTTTCCTGCTAACTCTGCACACTATTCCTACTATGAAAAGTATAAGATGGCGTCACGAATCTCCTAGCAACATTTGCAAACGTTTAACATTATCCAAATTTCCCCACTATTAAAAATATTGGGGTGTACCCTATATTACACTATATAGATATATGTAACTAGATTTTGAAACATACTGTACCTTAACAAGGAGCAATATTTTCGCCTCTGTTTATTCTAAACACATGCGGAACTATCTGGTCATGCGGAGAGGTAGGAATATTGTCGCTATCAATTGAATGTCGGAGTGTGTGATAATCGATAAATCTTGTTATTTTTACCTCTATTTGCGGAGCGATGAGGCACTGTCAATAGCTGAGTGGTATTTCTAGCTACATGTTACGGCAAAGCTTCTCTTAGTTTGATATTCTACACTCGTAGTTAATAAACTTTTAATTGAAGAGTTGTGTAGCTGGAAATTAAGCTAGTTACAGCTTCGACGTAACGTACACCTGACCCTGTAATCATACCGTAATTATGTTACTCACAGAAAACTACGGTTTCCAAAATATAGCGCCACAGTTTAGAATATCTAATTACAATACAGGCTGACTCGTAAGATCTCCTGTTTGGAAACGTTTTTTAATATCAGGTTTTTCTTACTTGTTATACCAAATTTTATCAAATTTAGTTATACTTTATTCTAATTATTGCGATGAATTAGTATATTACGTTACAAGGCTGGGAAGTGTTTTTTAAATAATCGAGGAAAAGTTTTAAAAATGAGCAGAGCGACTTTTCAATTTCCGAGATTTTATCATTTACTTCACAAACGTGTATTGTACAGTAATTTTTGCACGATAGTATATTTAAAAAATTATTTCTTAAAAATCTTAATAGAGTAAAGGTTGTTAATATTGTGATACAAGTAATATTGTGATAGTTCTTTTTGAGAATTTGTTACAATTTTACTGAGCGAGAGAAGGACAGGTTTTGTCCAGAAACTTGTCCATTCCTACTCCCTTAATACGTTGACGAAAAAACCGATCTTCCTCTCGCTCAGTAAAATTGTAATAAATTCTCAAAAAGAACTATCACAATATTACCAATTTTACCCTATAGTACAGTACGTACGTTACACTATGAACAGTTGACTGATGCTAAGCAGTCTGGCCAACGTACAAACTTCACCATTAATTTAAATGTGAAGGAGTGAAAATGATTCAAGTAGCCTACTTGTAATATTTCGCGTTCAATTGGAATAATTTTTATTTATTTTTGTTAAGTGAAGTTTGAATTGTTTAAGGCCGGTATTATGATCAACGTTCGTTTGGGTTAGGTTTCGTTACGGTGAAGTTCGTTGACGTTTGACAAATACAATTTCCATGTATTTGATTACAGTTAACGTAAACATGAACGAAAGCAAGACGGCACTGATTCGACATTGCCAAGGTCTAGCTTCCACAAACGCAAAGAAACGTAAGTTTGAACATCATCCAATGACGAATTAGAAGCGCGGTGACGCGACGCGCTGCATTTGTTTTCACCTCTTCTTTCGTTGTAGATGCGGCCATATTGCTACTGAAATAAAATAATATTAATTAAAAATTACATAATACGAGGAACGATCTTTGATAGAATATGTCGGGTCACATGAATATATTTCTTCTATATGGCATAGCATAAAACTCATTTTTGTTTAAAATTAAACGTAATAGGCAGCAAACATGAAAGCATTCATAACACCTAATTCAACAGTGAAAGGCCGTGGTGTAATTAGGCTCAGGTGCGAACCTGAGATTAACTTATTCTCTTTTTTAACTTTTTCATAATTTAGTTACATTATTTTGATACGTTATTTTATTTTAACCAGAAATAAAGGGGATTTTACTACATAAATAATATATCCGTAATTCGCAGTAGTCCAGCTATTTAGTAGTATAATGTATATTAATTAACACTGCCTTTTGCGTATGAATTTTACATGCATTGTAGGATTATAGCACACATAGAAGGCAGTGGTTTTCATTACAACTCTAGACCAGTAATTTGTAATATTTCAACATACTTGGTAATTCTGAATTCAGTCAAATTAACTTTCAATTGTGACGGGCGTTTGGTGTAACGACGAGAGAACAAACTATCGTGTAAAATATAATAACATAAAAGTTGAAACCGAGAATAACTTTAATTTGTAATCTGAGGAAGATCCAGTCATTGTTCATTTGGTTCACAGTTGGACTTAGCAGGACTGTGTTTGCTTAAATAATAGAATAAAATGTATACTAAAGGAAGTATGGTAATCAAAAACACTAAGTTTAACACATTATTATATAACATCAATAAGATATTCATGTTTAATTCGGATGATGATTTAAAAAAGTGCGTTTTATTTGTATTTTAATTATTTTGGTATGAAAAGTCAAACCTCTAATTCTTAAACAGTAGCGTTTTTAGATCAGCAATTTGTGAGAAGTAAAACAGTATTGTGAAATACAGTATTAGAACAAGTAAATGAATTCAAATATCTATATCCTAGGATACCAACTAATAATAATAACAATAATAATAATAATAATAATAATAATAATAATAATAATAATGGTTTATTTTAACTGGCAGAGTTAAGGCTATTCGGCCTTCTCTTCCACTCAAACAGTACTGTATGATAGAAAATTACGACAATGTTATGAATATAACATAATACAATACAATACAATTCAAAGCAATACAATAATACAATACAAGACAATATAATACATAATTCATATAATACAATGACAATTCTTTTCATCTTCACAACACCAATAAAATAATTATGTAATAATAATAATAATAATAATAATAATAATAATAATAATAATAATAATAATAATAATAATGGTTTATTTTAACTGGCAGAGTTAAGGCAATTCGGCCTTCTCTTCCACTCAAACAGTACAGTATGATAGAAAATTACGACAATGTTATGAATATAACATAATGCAATACAATACAATTCAAAGCAATACAATAATACAATACAAGACAATATAATATATAATTCATATAATACAATGACAATTCTTTTCATCTTCACAACACCAATAAAATAATAATAATAATAATAATAATAATAATAATAATAATAATAATAATAATGATAGTCATACCTAAATTAAGTTAAATTATTAAACTCGATCACATTATAACTTCAATTTGACTGCGCCCGTAAGAAATCGTTTAGCCTTATTATCATAATATGAAAATGAAAAAGACAGTATATATTATTCATTACTGCAGTGATTGAAATATTACTTATATTTGAAATGCAGTTTGAATAAAGATAATTGCATTTTATGTATTATTATTATCATCATCATTATTATTATTATTATTATTATTATTATTATTATTATTATTATTATTATGGATTGACACAACCAAATAGATCACATCTTGATAGATAAACGGAGACATAATAATATAGTAGACATTCGAACTTTCAGGAAGGCAGACTGTAATTCTGACCATTATTTAGTAGGAGAATTAAGAGAAACACTATCTGTAGCCAAGCGAGTGGAGCAACAAGTTAATATTACTAAATTCTATATTCTGAAATTAAAGGATGAGGAAACTAAGCAACACTATCAGGTCGAAATTTCGAATAGGTTTGCCACTTTAGGAAGTTCCGACGAACTTGAGAATGAGTTAGATGTTAATAGCATGTGGGGAATTATCAGAGATAGTATCAAAATTGCAGCTGAGCAGAGCATAGATTATTATGAAACTAAGAAAAAGAAACCATGGTTTGATGAAGATTGTTGCATGATAGTAGAAAGAAGGAAACAGGCAAAATTAAAATTCTTACAGGATGCAGTTGAGGAGAATAGAAATAATTATTTCAATGAAAGATGGGAAGCAAGTCGTACACTTAGGAACAAAAAGAGAGATTGCTTGAAGGAAAAACTGAATGAGATAGAAACAAATAGTAAGAATAAAAACATTCGAGATTTGTATAACGGTATAAAGGAATTTAAGAACGAATATCAGGCAAGGGTAAACGTGATCAAGGATGAGAATGGTGACTTGCTTGCAGTCTCTCATTCAATCCTGAACAGATGGCAAAAACTATTCTGGACAACTACTAAATGTACATAGGTCAAATAGAAATGATCGGGACGAAATTCAAAGGATAGGGATCGATGGCGAGCTTATGTGAGGGAGGCAATGAACCTGCGGGTTCCTTAAAAGCCATTTGTAACTAAATATTATTATTATTATTATTATTATTATTATTATTATTATTATTATTAGTATTATTATTATTATTGTCACATTAATATACGTTATCATAATGTACGATAACAAAAATCAATTTTAACGTTACTAAGTTCAGAAAATGGACAAAAATTAGCGTTTTTATTATTTTGTACAATTATTATTGGATATAATGTTTAAATAGGAAAACAGTTTTTGAATAAACTTACAAGGTTAAAGATAAAGTAGTGCAAGACACAAGGCTGAAAATGAAAAAACCTCAGTCGTGTCTGCCATGTGATCTTATAATAGAACTCCGTGAAGTTCATGGAAAAATTAACCACTTTCTGGCACCCGACGATAAATAAAAGAACTTAAAGCTTTCTAATCACGTTTTTCCATGAGTAACCGGCCGAACGACAGGTTGAGATCTATAGTCAGTTACTGTAAAATTCTTTAGGTAGTAATCGATTTTGGAAGAGGATTATTACTTAGTTTGAAATGTGGATTTATTTGCATAATTCAGACAAAGGAAAACAGTCGGTACACCGGAACAGTCGAGCGCGACGCACAGTTCCAGGAAACTGCTTTACGGACAGGACTTTGTTGTGTGTTGGTGGAATTTCTGGCGTACGTCGATTTTACTTAGTCCTTATTGTAAGGACAGTGATGTCGAAGTGACAAGGCAACAACTGGGTCGTGTGTAGGTCTATGTTTTCCATAAACACTAACCGTCTTCAATCTACTCACAACGAGCTTTTACCAACATATCGATCACGTTTAGCACAAGTGAAGATTCACGTACTGGAAGACATCGAGTTAAGTTATATAGTTTCGAATATGTTTTATTCTCATCCGTGGTTTATTTTCTGCGTGGGCGAATGATACTTCAATAATTTTGATAATATCCATACCACATTGCAAGAGTTCATTGCATTAAAGTGGGTACTTAGAATGCTAACGCCGCCAAATTTAATTTGTAGAATCTAGCATAAAGGTGACAATGCAGTATACGCATATAATATTGACCTTTATTCGAGGAATGAGTTCCAGAGGTGTATTTAAGGGCTGACGCAACCTTATTTCCATATTCATTCATTCATTTAGTGTTCTGCCCAAGGGCAGGTCTTTCACTGCACCCAGCTTTTTCCAATCTTTCCTATTTTCTGCCTTCCTCTTTGGTTCCTCATATGGTCCAGTTATCTTTTTTTTTAGTAGGTTATTTTACGACGTTTTCTCAACATCTTAGGTTATATTTAGCGTCTGAATGAGATGAAGGTGATAATGCCGGTAAAATGAGCCCGGGATCCAGCACCGAAAGTTACCCAGCATTTACTCATATTGGGTTGAGGGAAAACCCCGGAAAAAACCTCAACCAGATAACTTGTCCCGACCGAGAATCGAACCCGGGCCACCTGGTTTCGCGGCCAGACGCGCTAGCCGTTACTCCACAGGTGTGGACTCCAGTTATCTTAATATCGTGTGCCATCTGATATATTCTTCTTTCCCGAACTATTCTCCCGTTCACCATTCCTTCTAGTGCATCCTTCAGTAGGCAGTTTCTTCTCAGCCAGTGACCCAACCAATTCTTTTTCCTATTCCTGATCAGATTCAGACTCATTCTTTGTTCACCTACTCTTTTCAACACAGCTTCATTTCTTAATCTGTCTCTCCACTTCACACGTACCATTCTTCTCCATATCCGCATTTCAAATGCTTCTATTTGCATATTATTGCCAAATTTTGCATTTATAAAAAGTCATATTTTATTTGTATTTAAATAATTTTATAATGATGTCTACTCCACAGACCTAGCAACCTCTATATCTAGACTCGAAGCCTGTATTTTAGTCTGATATTCCATAAGTATTCTTGCGCAAATGGTGGTGATGATGATGGCGATGACGAAGACAACTACTATCGGTACTACGAAAATCCCAGAGCCAAGACACTTTTTTGTTTAGAAATGCACTATTGATGTGAGTTAGTTCGTTTGTTATTAATTAATTTGCTGTTAATTAAATATCCAGGGCTGAGAACTTTTGATAACTTAGTACAATATAACCTGTATTTTTAATGTGTATATAAAACGAACAAAATATTCCAAAACTTCAGTATAGCAAGATTCTTTTTTCTTTTAACGAGAGCATCCACACACACAACATTAAAAAAGAAAGGTTACGTAGCAACTTCTCTTTCAAAGACATTTCAGATAGGAGTGAGATGCAGTTATTGCCTTTCGGACTGTGAAGTGTGATAAATTAAAAGTGTTTAAATCTTTTCGTAGCTGATATTAAAATGTCTGCGCAGAAACCAGTACGGACATCGGAAAATAAACTTGATTACTACTACTGCTATTGCTACTACTATTACTACTACTACTACTACTACTACTACTACTACTACTACTACTACTACTACTACTGCTACTACTGCTGCTGCTACTACTACTACTACTACTGCTACTGCTGCTGCTACTACTACTAATCTACTACTACTACTACTGCTGCTGCTACTACTACTGCTGCTGCTGCTACTACTACTACTATTAATACTACTACTAAATAATAATAATAATAATAATAATAATAATAATAATAATAATAATAATAATAATAATAATAATAATAATAATAAATTTACAATCTCTGTGCTTTAAGTAGCTATTTTAAAAAGTGAAGCCTCAGACAATCTGTTCAGTACTTTTTCTTGGGAATATATAGAGCTATTATAAAGTTACTAATATACGTACTTGAAATTAATACAAATTCTAAACAAACTGAACAACCAAGCTGCTATAGAATGTAGGAAGAACGCGATTTAGATTTTCCGTGGTAAAACAAATGCCTCCATTGTTATGCTACAATCAAGCTTTGAAAAATAAACATGTTTGTTGGCCATTTTGTTTGTTTGTTACTAGACCTCGGATTCTTAGGCCCTTAACAACCAAGATTTAAGCACCTGACACACGCTGTAAAATTATAAAAATAGGCATAAAAATATTTTGATTACCTAAAAATATAATTTCAGCAGCTATAAATGCGATTTTATGCTCCTAAAATATGTTTACAATAACTGTAAAAATGCTATTAATTAGTGAATATTAAGGATTACGATATGCAGTGACAAAGACAGTAAAAAATTTGATTAGCAACTATTTTTGTTGCCTGAAATTAAGTACATGTAATATTATTAATGAATTCATGCTGATACATAATTGTAAATTCATTGGTAAATTCTAATATTAACGCGTAACATATTATTCATAATAGGCTTTATAATAGTCTACATAACTAGGTTTTTCTTTATATTTTCTGTTGTAAAACTTTTCTTTCTTAGATAGAACCATTTTATAAACGGAAAAAGTTCTTACTGTCTCAACAAACTTGAATTTCTTTCTAGCTGCCTTCCGTAATATTCTTGGAAGAAGTCAATCTTAGACTTGAATGGAATGGATCACTTTCTTGATGACGAATTAACAACGATCCCCTGAGTGGAATGCGACAGTCGTGCATATAGGCTGTGGTTACGGCGTGCTCGTGGATAGAGAGGAAGCCCATTATATTGCAAATTGAATAATACGTGAACAGCGAGTAGGTACAGGAAACGCAAGCTGCGTAAAAATAGATCAATAGACTCTAATGATGAGGGGTGGGAGAGGAAAGGGAAATGAGTGCGGTACATTCAAGCCAAGTACAGTAGCACTAGACATTGATGACCGCTCATCAAGCTGCCCACGCGACCAACACCTGCTTTCATGTCCAATAATACTAGTCTTATTAAATACTTTGCTATAAGCACTTCTTTCATTAGCTGCATTATTTATACATTCGGCCCACACATAGTATTTCCTGTTCTTGTTGTAATCGTAGCCGTTGACGACGATGATGACCATAACAGTGACGATGACAACAATGACTGTGATGTCGATAACAGTGACAACGATAATGACGAAGACGATGACGAATTAACGATGACAATGACGGTGATAAGGATGACGATAATGACGATGATGGCAATAACGATGGTGGCGACGACGATGAATATAATAATGCCAATGATGCGATGGCGAAAATGACGATAATGACTACAATTGAAGGGTTCAGAGCCAAAGTGAGCCATTTATTAAAAACGGAGAAAGCAAGGGTTTAAGTTAAATGAATAAGATAGTTTAATGAAGATTGACATATCATTTAGTTTTAATGTGTATACTTTATATTACTTGTTATATGTTTCCATTGAATTATGGTAATAACTTCATTTTAACCCTTGTTTTCTACGGCTTTAGTTAATGGTTTTAGTTTGGCGAGTCCTCGGCATCACTTCATTTCACCTCTTTGATTTGATTACCTAGTTGGGATTTTTCCGAGGTTTTCCCCAACCAAAAGGCAAATGCCGGGTAATCTTTTGGCGAATCCACGGACCTCACCTCATTTCACTACATCTCGCCAAAATATTGTAAAAAATTGCACAAAATTGTAAAAAAATTGTAGAAAATTACTAAATTGTAAAACTGTATAAAAATTTTAAAATATTGTAGAAATCTGTAAAAATTGTAATTGTAATATTGTAAAATTTTGACTTGTTCCACATCTTAAAGCTTCATTGCTCATGTAAGATCTATGGAATAAAATAAATGAATGAATGAATGAATGAATGAATGAATGAATGAATGAATGAATGAATGAATGAATGAATGAATGAATGGCGCTTGGCCCACTATGGTTCTGAACCCTTCATATGACATGACGACAATGACTATAATGATGACAATGACGATGATGAGAATGTTGACGATTGTAGTGATGACATCGAAAACGATGACAACTATGACTATAATGGTGACATGAAGAAAATGACTATAGTGTTGGCAGTGAATATAATGATGACGATAATGATGACGAGAATGTTGACGATGGTAGTGATGACATCGCAATGACACCTACCTATGACATAAGAAGTATATGCAGGATGGTTGGAATAATGGAAGTAAAGCCAGAATAACCTCCCTTAACTTCATCTGAATTAGCAAAAAATTCTACTTGGTCTCGTCACCAGGTTCTACTGTTGCTGCTAGTCTATTAGTTTCGCTACTGTTAATTACGATATTTAACTATCAGTATCGTCTCTACCATTAGTAATATTTCAGAACGTCTCTTGCTGTTTCCTTCTACAACTGCTGTTACAGTTAACATTGAGATATTTGATGTTTCTGGCAGGGTAGGGTAACGTTTGTATCGACTCTTTTTACACTCACCGCTGGTACCCGTTAAATTAAATTTGAGAACTACCACGCATACTACCACCGATGTAATTACTATAAAAATCTTCACTAAAATTCCTACCAATATTTCTTTTGCTGCTGATTCTGATACAACTGCTTATTTCACTGCTACTTTTATTAGTAACGCATGTTTAAAAAGTAACTCCAGTTCGTTCAGCTAATCCTATCAAAACCCATGCATTGTGGGTTTCTATCACCATGGCATGACGCGTCCTCAGGTTGCGGATAGAGGAGACGGCCTCCAGATATGGAGAGTAGCTGCGAATATATTGAATAAGCAGTCGTGGACATCCGATAAGAGGTGGACCTCCAGCTTGAGGTTTGGGAGAAGGGCTAACAACTCATCACTGTAAAAAAATAAACAGCTTATTACGAAACGACACAATAGAGTGTTAGTTGGAGGCCGGAGGAAAAAAGACCTTCGGTGAGGCCGAGACGTAGATGGGAGGATAATATTAAAATGGATTTGAGGGAGATAGGATATGATGGTAGAGACTGGATTACTCTTGCACAGAATAGGGACCGATGGCGAGCTTACGTGAGGGCGGCAATGAACCTTCGGGTTCCTTAAAAGCCATAAGTATGTAAGTAATCCTATCAAAATAAAAGGAAATAATTTATATTTGGAAAATAGTTCAATTTTAGTTCTAGAATTGTAATATTTATTATTTCTATTATTTTTCTCTACTTCTGTTACTTTTACATTATCAGTTATCATTATTTCTACTAATACTATTACTTTCACTACTGTATTCATTACTCTTCCTTTCACTACTACATCCATTACTGTTATTTTCACTACTATATCCATTACTATTACTTTCACTTCTACAGTACATTCATTCGTGGCGTCGTGGTCTAAGGCATCGCTTTACGGAATGCGCGCTGGTTCGAGTCCTCATGGGGGAAGAAATTTTCCCATGATATTTCGGCCCATGTATTGGACCGGTGCACACCCAGCATCGTGATGCACTTGGGGAGCTATGATAGGTAGCGAAATCCGATTGCGAGAGTCAGCTATAACGGCTGGGGGGATCATCGTGCTAACCACACGATACATCCATTCTGGTGGATGATCGTCCACCTCTGCTTCGGCATGTGGGCGTGAAGCCGGCAGCCGGCTGGTCGGTCTGGGTCCTTTACGGACTGTAGCGCCATGGATTATTATTATTATTATTATTATTATTATTCATATTAGTATTATTAAATATTATTATTATTATTATTATTATTATTATTATTATTATTATTATTATTGCATTCATTATTGTTACTTTTATCACATCCTTTTTCTATTACGTTCACTACATTACTTTACCATTACTTTTACCACAACATCCTTTAAGTTACCATTACTTTCACTACTACATCCTTTACTATTACTTCCACTACTATAGATGATTTCACATTAAGAAAAAAGCATTGAGCATATGGGGCTATTCCTTCAAATAACCAGTTGCCATAGAAATGCCAACCTACCACATAATTTCTACAATGTACTAGGCAAGGCCCATGAAACCAATGCTTTTTTCTTAACTTGGAATGCTCTATATAAACAGTATTATTACTTTCACTACTATAGCCATCACTGTTACTTTCACTACAACATCCATTACTATTACTTTCACTACTACACCCTTTACTATTACTTCCGCTACAAGTATTCTTATTGCTTTCACTATTAAATACATTATTGCTACTTCCACTACTATACACAATATTATTATTTTTCACTACTATATTCGCTACTATTACTTGCACTACTGCATCCATTACTATTGCTTCAACTACTACATCAAATACTATTACTTTTACTATAGCTATAACTATTAGACCTACTTATTTTATTGAATCTGTCACTGTTATCTCTATTATTATATCTGTTAGTTTCACGTGTGTCACTGTTACTTCATCTGCCATCTGTTACAGTTATTTTGTCTAGAAATAGGTTACATCAGCTTCTTTTCTATGCGGATGACTTGAATATGCTAGGAGAAAATCCACAAACGATTAGGGAAAACGCGGAAATTCTAGTTGAAGCAAGTAAAGCGATAGGCTTGGAAGTAAATCCCGAAAAGACTAAGTATATGATTATGTCTCGTGACCAGAATATTGTACGAAATGGGACTATAAAAATTGGAGATTTACCTTTCGAAGAGGTGGAAAAATTCAAATATCTTGGAGCAACAGTAACAAATATAAATGACACTCGGGAAGAAATTAAACGCAGAATAAATATGGGAAATGCGTGTTATTATTCGGTTGAGAAGCTTTTGTCATCTAGTCGTCTGTCAAAAAATCTGAAAGTTAGAATTTATAAAACAGTTATATTACCGGCTGTTCTGTATGGTTGTGAAACTTGAACTCTCACTTTGAGAGAGGAACAGAGATTAAGGGTGTTTGAGGATAAGGTTCTTAGGAAAATATCTGGGGCTAAGAGGGATGAAGTTACAGGAGAATGGAGAAAGTTACACAACGGAGAGCTTCATGCATTGTATTCTTCACCTGACATAATTAGGAACATAAAATCCAGACGTTTGAGATGGGCAGGACATGTAGCACATATGGGCGAATCCAGAAATGCATATAGAGTGTTAGTTGGGAGGCCGGAGGGAAAAAGATCTTTGGGGAGGCCGAGACGTCGGTGGGAGGATAATATTAGAATGGATTCGAGGGAGGTGGGATATGATGGTAGAGATTGGATTAATCTTGCTCAGGATAGGGACCAATGGCGGGCTTATGTGAGGGCGGCAATGAACCTCCGGGTTCCTTAAAAACCAGTAAGTAAGTAAGAACATCACTTCTACTACCATATTTACTATTATTACTAAAGTTACTGTTATTGCTTTATCACTATATCTAATATTATTTCTTTTACTAATACTGCATCTACTGCTGCTACTTCCGGTATGTGTTTGCTATTACAACATTTCTTCTAGTTTTGCTGCTTTTACTATCACAAAGTGTAAAATGGTATCCTTTATATCTATAGTTTTTTTCACTGTGAGTTTTAGCACTTGCACTTGTATTTGCTGAGAACCCTCGCCTGAAAGAAGCGCTCGCTCAGCAAAGAATGCGTCCCCTGCATAAGGACAGGTATAGAGCGCGTTGATAACGAAGCAGCGCATCGCTGGGGAAATCCTCAGGCCGCAGCCAGAAGCACGAGTTTCGAAATGGGTTCCGTGGGAGGAGTTAATATCAGAGGGCGCTGTGTTCCCACAGAGCATCATCGCTCACGTATTGCAAATGCACGTCACGCATTCCGCCTTTCTCGTTGTTTTCATTCAATACAAAGCCTGTTGCAAGACCTAAGCCTATATCGAAATATAATTTTTGTTCCAAACTTAAAAAAAAGAAAAATTATTTAAATATGTTTTGAGGCAATTGATATCAGCACGAGACATTTAAGACATCGTTTCAAATTTGATTATGTTAAAGGTGAAGCTAGCAATTTTAATTACTGTTAGTCGAATAATAATAATAATAATAATAATAATAATAATAATAATAATAATAATAATAATAATCATCATCATCATCATCATCATCATGATCACCATTACCATTGAGAAATAGCATTAATCGTTCTAAATGGTCTGCGGTTACCACACTGGCCGCTAAATCTGAGGTTCGTGGGTTCAAATTCTACCGATAACAATAGTCCTTAAAAATTTAAAAAAAAAAAAAGAAGAAAAAATAAAGTCAGTACAAACTTATACAAAAACAAATTATGAATGCGTACTTTACGAGTCTCTACACATTAAAATCAATGACTGTAAATATTTTAAGTGTTTCAAATGAAAATGTTCTCCTTTTTGATAAAATACATGTTCCTCTTTCCTAATGAAGTGCTTGCTACTAAATTCTCTCATTAGGGCACTGATCTCAAAGCGCTTAACAGAGTGCGTATGCATTGCATAGATAATTAATATTGTTTAATATATTTCAGTAAATGTATCATCGTAGCTCGAATGGTTTTTTTCATTGTCTGTGTGGACAAAATTTGGTGGCTCCCGAAAATAAAGGGGGTGGTTCTTAAAAATTTTTAGTTTTGTCTAACAGTGGTAAAAAAATACACATTAAGATGAATGACTGTAAACATTTTAAGTGTTTCAAATGAAAAATTTCTCATTCTTTTTGATAAAATAATGTTCCTCTTTCCCAATGAAATGCTCGCTACTAAATTCTCCTATTAGGGCACCGATCTCAAAGTCCTTAACAAAGTGTTTGCATTGCATAGGTAATTAATATTGTTTAATATATTTCAGTAAATGTATCATCTTAGCTCGAAAGTTTTTCTCGTCTGTGTGGACAAAATGTGATGGCTCCCGAAAATAAAATAGATGGCTCCGAAAAATTTTAGTTTTGTCTAACCGTTTTAAAAATTATATTTTATTTCATATAAGCTGCCTTTAAATAAATACTTCGTTATTATTGTTATTAAATTCAAGTCGCATTTTATACACGAGTACTATTCCTGTTGTACAGTAGTGGCAAAAAAAAACCGACCGACCCTTATAGATGATTTCAGAGCCTTGTTCACTCCAGAGCACGATAGACTGGTAACTGAGCTTTCGTGGTTCGAATCCTGCCTGGGAAGTAAACTTTTTTTTTGTTCCTTATTCAAATTTATTCTCATACTTTTCGATTGCAGCGATATTTTACTACTTAATTAACTTATTATTCCCAGAACATGAATTTTACCAGCAATCGATAATTATCGGGAATAAATTTGAATAAGGAACAAAAAAAAGTTTCCTTCCCAGGCAGGATTCGCACCACGAAAGTTTTAGTTACCAGTCTATCGTGCTCTGGAGTGAACAAGGCTCTGAAATCAGCTACAAGGGTCGGTCCGGTTTTTTTTCCACTACTGTACATCGACTTATAGACACAGGTACATGAATAGATGTAAACACACAGTACCGTAGCGTGAGGGGAGAGATCGCAGCGTGAAACTAGTATGATCGAGGTACACCTAACTTGTATTCAAAGTAACCAAACGTAGTAATCTGCTTATAACAATGACATCTATTATATTGAGGAAATGCAGTGCAGCTATGCTTTAGCTTATCTAGAAGCTATAAGAAGGCAATTCCACCACAGGACTTAACCTCTGGCAACCAATTATTAATTAAATTATTGAAGTACGTGATCCCAAAATTCGATCAGTCCATTTGGCCATTTTTATGAGTTATACATATATATGATTTTTTTAGACCTTTATAATTTTATTTTAAGCTTCTTTTCTTCTTCCAAAAAAAAAAACTACAATTCTTGTCTAAAATTTTGTGTTATTGTGTATGCCACTTGGAAACTCGCTCAGTCCGTAAATCGGTGGATAAAAAAACTAGTCAAGTCTTTTCATAAAGTGGACTGAACGGATTTTGGGATATCTTCAATTTGAGGGGAACGCATATGACAGCAAGTGTAAAAAAGTAGTAGTCCTATTAGGTACTTATTCAATGATCGAAGTGTGCTCATCATGAAAACGATATTATTTCTTTATTTGAATATACAATTTCTTGAACCCTATTTTACCCGAAAGTACATTAGGGTTATAGTTATAGACTGATAGTTCAGCCTATATGATTACAAGGAGAATTCATTTGACGTGGGGTAACCCAGTCTCGCTACTTGAAATTAACACTTATATCTACTACATTAATTTGAATTAATTACAAATTCTTAAATATATTATATATAAAATTACAAAACTGCTTATAGCATGTTTCTCTGAACACAATGAATAATGGTTTGTCATATATTACATTACAAAAATGTAAATGTCCGACCAAAATAAATCTTCTGTTTTCGAATACTGGACAATAAAACAAAAGGCGATCCACAGTTTGCTGTTTCTCACAGATATATAAGTAGCTATTTTCCTTATATAATTTAAATCGTTCTAAATAAGATCCAAATTTTCCATGACCCGATAAAAATTGCGTTAGTATAAAATCCGGTATAATTTTGTTGCTATTTAAGCGGCTGTCGACCCTAGGAAAAAAGATTTCTCTTGTAACTGAACCCTTTGTACTGCA
Source organism: Periplaneta americana (assembly GCF_040183065.1). Taxonomy (NCBI): domain Eukaryota; kingdom Metazoa; phylum Arthropoda; class Insecta; order Blattodea; family Blattidae; genus Periplaneta; species Periplaneta americana. Next base: position 67,478,204 of record NC_091121.1, on the reverse strand, counting down.
TAGCCACTGATTGTTCCACCTATTCATTATGTGCTCATTTATTTTTCTTTTCACATATGAATAAGGGCTCAGACTGTAGCTCAAATTGAAGTTCGAAACTGCAGCACATTTTGCCAGTTCATCAGCTCTTTTATTTCATATTAAGGTAAGCTCTTGAGGATTTACCAATAAAATTGATCATGCTTGTTAAGGATTTTAACACTATACTTCGTCCCATAATGTCTGACAGGAGAAGTAAACATTGCCGACAGCGGAGGAGAGAAATATAATTGTTATTCAACCAATCACAGAGCTCTCATTCCATGCTTATCATGAAGTTGATTTGAGGGTAGAACGCTTCAGACCGCCCATCAAGACAAACGTGGAATGAGACCTCTGCCATTGGTTGAATAGCAATTATACTTCTCCCCTCCTCTGCCGGCAATGTTTAAATCTCCTGTCAGGCATTATGGAACGATGTATAGGTATCCACAAGTAACATAAGTCGCTAAACATGCTACTAGTATGATGTAAGAATTTTGTATAAGACAACAGAGGATAATCGCAAGAAATAGAACACGTTCCTTGCCCATTTTAGAATCGAACCAATTCTCCAGATTTATACCATTTGAGCAGAAACTGAGTTCGTACATTACAGTAATCTTTGAAACCATACATTATTTTCCTTTTACGTTGCATACGGCACTCGGGCTGTTTTACTTCCATTCAGAACGTCTAGGTTCTGCTTTCCGTTTCATTTATTATGAACCCCATTGACCTGCATATACCAACTGATCGTAAAAATTCTGAACCCGATCGTATGTAATCCAAAACGATACCTATGCGGTCTTCTCAGCCATATAAAGTGCGGGTACCGCTATCGCTATACACAAATTCCACTTTTCGAGGTGAAAATAAATCGTCGCTTCTGTCAAAGGGAAAGAAATGGGGCGTGAGTAATTTTAGAATGCTTATAAGAGATTTATTTCCGAAACAACAATTACTTTGCGAACTCATCATTGGAATGAACCGTCCATTTTTTCCTCTAAGCGATTTATTTTAATATAAATAAACTACAGGAGTTATCGATCATTGGACTATATTTTTGGGATGTCTCGTTCGATGATCGCAATCATTACATCAAAGACTATAGAAAATTATGAAAACATTTGAATATAATATTAATGATAATAATAATAATAATAATAATAATAATAATAATAATAATAATAATAATAATACGTGTTGTCTTCTTTTAGACGGATTTTTGGATATAAAAATAATTGAAATATAGCCTACAAGTACAGGAAATTAAGACAGTAATTCTACCACAATTTCATACTAATTTATCGGTAAAAAAGGATAATAAGGATCTGGTGATTCAAGAAAGACAAAGAATCCTGAAAAAATCAATATGACTCTTAATTATTGAGATGATGATGATGATGATGATTGATGATCATTATTATTATATTATATTATATTATATTATATTATATTATATTATATTATATTATATTATATTATATTATATTATATTATATTATACAGGCTGTAAACGATATAAACTGCCAAAATTATATAAGCAGTACATATTGCGACCCTCACAAGTATTAACATTGTAACTCCCTTTCTTCCATTTTTCAGGAGAAGTAAATGAAGTTTTAAAATGATCGTGTAAATCAATGTATACAGATAGTAACAATAAGATTTTACATACGAATGAAAAGTTTAGAGCTACAATGACAGTACTGGAAGAAAAAGAAACAATTTAAGACCATATTATCTAGCATAGCTCAAAACCATAAAAAAATTGAGTTACAATGTTAGTATTTGGGAGGGTCGATTGGTCTACCCAAACTTAATTATATCTTATAATTTTATTATAAATTTGTAAAATACCATGTTTTTAGGATTGAGAGTAGTTTATTTGTTTACATTTCGACTGAACGTAAATGTGACTAGTTGCAGGAAATGGGACGTAAAGTCGGATTTTTCATTTTTTTCTTCTTTTGTGGTTTCAAAAAGAGGATGACATACTGAGCATTAAAAATTTCATGGTTCTAGGTGCTGTAGTTTTTAATATATACTTATTGAATGTCGATATTACATTATGTACTTTTCCAGAAAAATGCAATTAAAGGTTTCGTTTGTTTTCTTAGCAAATGTAAGGAAGATTTAGGTATTTAAGAAGCACTGTGTAAAACTGCGTCATAGATTAGTATGTAAAAAGGCCTACAGGTAGCACAAGATATGAAAGTATAGAAATGCAGTTTTTACACCGCAAATACGTTGTTTTGTTCTCCTGTAAAATTTCATTTTACGACTTTAGGTCCCTTTTCGCGCAATGGATCACAAATGTTATTATCAATGAATGACCTTGCACCCAACATCCATCACAAACCAATACAAAACAGAGTAACAAACGACTGCTTCAGCGTCTATACCAGTAGCCTAAATAATTATTGTCTATTCTATTTTTAAAAAATGTTAGACTAACAAAACACTTCTTTGGGGAGAAACCATGATGGTTACAGAAAAACGTTATTTTACTTTTTTCTTCAATTATTTATGCTCTACCAACAGTATTTTTTGACATTTTATATCGTTTAGACCCTGCATAATTACAAGAAATTAGTTTTTCTTTTTAAGCTGCTTAGAAATTATTAATCTGCAGGATAAACTTGCAATGCTATAGAATATGTTATTAATTGTAAAGAGGACCGTCTTACGAAAACGAGATCAGACACATAAGTTTTATAAAATGTACATACACGGTTAAGAAACTCGAATGTTGATATAGAACGTAACGGAACTAACTTTTTTTATGTACAATAAAGAATTAACCAATTTCTACTGTAATAGGAAGGTAAAAAACCAATTATTGGAAAAAGATGCATTGTAAGAGTTTGATTTCATAGAATTCTATATACTAACTAACAGGAAGCGAAAACTTAGGCGTTCAAGAAAACTTTCAATTGCTTAATAAGTAATTCTTAACCACTTGGAATAGAAACTGACAATTTACAATTTTTATTTATCATTTAATATTCCAGTATAATTATACATAAATTTGATGTAATTCAGTTACAATTAACGCTAAGATTATGATGCGGTATTTGCAGGCAAGCGATTGTATTTTCAATCAATATTATGTGATATGTTTATAAATTTTTCAATCACCCTGTTGGAACCTTGGCCATTAGGATTTCTCAACAGCTAACGAGTGTCGGGCCCCACTTCACCGTGTACACAGAGCTCTCTCTGAAAGCCCTACTTGTTCCCCACATAATGTTTAAAATTGCATCACTTAATTGCGTTGAAAAGTAGAATGCACAGTTCTTACGGCTGGCTGACTACCAAGTGCACAGCGCTCGGAAACGACTCGCTATTTGAAGCAAAGGCCTTTTTTTATTTTTTACATTTTCCTAAATCAATATCCACTCATTACGCTACGTTATTTCAATATGTAGGGTACTAGAAAATTATGAATGAAGGAATTGGTTTTGATGTCTAAATGTATGGAAAGCGAGAATGATTTGTGGCGCCGACTAAAACACAAGAGATGGTCGGCTGTAAAATTGAACTTATTTCCGATTTTTAAGTTTTTAACACTTGTATTTTGAAATACGAAATGTTGTTGTAAATAACACACGCGCAATTCAAACAAGTGCTATTATTTCATTCGTTTAAAATAACCGACAACATACTTATAGATGAGAATACTGCTAGTAATTAAAAGCCAATTTTTGTATTTCTGTTATGTATTTTTGCAGAGTTCTCTGTTTTGTACACTACAGTTATTCAACTACAATATAATTCTCTATTTCACTCAAGCAGCAGCGTTTGAGCCTTGGTTTTTCTGAACCGACGCATGCTACGTGCGAGGTGCGAGGCCCGCCTCGCACAAATCCGGACTATACGAGAGATAGTGAGTGGTTTCTATGACTGCGAGATGCGAGGTCTGCGCACCTCGCAACTATAGAAACCACTCCACTATCTCTCGTGTAGTCCGGATTTGTGCGAGGCGAACATGCGTCGGTTCAGAAAAACCAAGGCTTTACTAAGCTATAGATCCAGCGAATTTAATTTAATTTTCCTAGAAAGTGGACAGTGGTCATTCTTGTTTAGTAGGTTTGTCTCCTTATCTTACGTTGTCTCTAGAAATGACGTTGTTTTATGCTGAGAATTTGCCAGGAATATTCACTACTTTTAAGAGTCTAGTCTTTTTTACTTTTTAAGAACGTTCCACTTTCAGTGGTTGCCTTGAATTCTCCTTTTTCACCTATTTCAATCATTCCAGGAGCCATCTTCAAGTTCTCTGGCTCGTATGCCTGCAACAACTCCTCCTCCTCCACGTAAGTCGCGTGTGTCCTTTTTTATTTTCTTTAGAGAGGAACAATTTAATATATTTTTAGACCATCGCATCTCCGGCATCCGTTCGATATGTGCAAACCATCGAAGCTTACGACGTTCTAGACCAGCGGTGTCGGGATCACATCGTGTAATCGCAGACATTCAAACGGGTATGAGGAGTTTCCTGTACTACATTGCTGTGTGTATCATTCACGTACTGAAGGCAAACAGCGGCGGTATCATGTCGCTCTACAAACTCTGTCTCTACAAGCAGTAAGAGGTGGTTTCGTAAAGAATGAGAAGAACTTCTTTATTGTTCTGTCGGACAAAATGTAATACGTTTACTTTGCTGAACGGTTCTATTAGGAGTATATACAGTAGAAACATTAATTACCATGCTGAATAATGTGTTGTTATTATTATTATTATGATTATTATTATTATTATTATTATTATTATTATTATTATTATTATTATTATTATTATTATTATTATTATTGACCACTAAGTATCTGTTTCTATAATTCTTCTGTACGCGCATGAATATTGATATTTTTAGATATTCTCCCTAGAAAGATATAATTATTATTAAGTTTTATCTCAATTTTAACCTTCCTAATCTTTAGGTGAGGGTAACTATTTATTAGTTATTCATTTAATACTAACATTGTAGAAAAATTGATTCAATATTATGTGGCAACGAAGTTTTAAATGCCAGGAATTGACATGTCTTAAATCATAGTCAGGAAGAGAAAGATGACATAAATGTAAGGAAGTCAGCTACCTAATGGGGTTTAAATATCTCGTTCTCTAAAACCTTTTAATAGAACAGAATTTCTCGAAAGAGTAATGATCAAAATAGCTTAAATAACTTGTCCATAAGAAGTTTTTAATTTAAAAAAACTACGAATTTATCGACCAAGTATCGAGAAAAGAATTTAGATAATTCCTGATTATATTCAAGAGGAAGGTTAAAAAAAGAAGCAAGAAAAATCATATATTATTCACTGGCTCTTGATGACAGCAGTGACATTACTGATAGAGCATAGCTTGAGATTTTTATCCGCGGGATTCATCAAGATGCTAGTACAGGAACCACCACTGGTTGTAGTTTTCATGCCAAGTACCTTTCCTCCGTCTCCTTATTTCATAGACTGTCTGTCGCATGTAATCACTGCAGTTCGAGTTTTGGTCACCGCTGTTCTAGACGATCAACCACATTTTCTTGGATCTTATGTTTTTTCAGTTATGGAGAAATACCAAATAATAAAATAAAACGACAAAGGCCATCATCAAAATCGTTATGACTTTTGCCTGTTGGATTCCAATTTTTCTTTAAGAATAAAGAAAAACCGATATCCAATTAACCTAAATTTATTTTACTTCATAGGTTCAATTTCACCCAAGAATAATGAATAAGTGTGTCCACCACCCATAATATCTGGCTGCATCATTTTCTCTGTTTTTTAAAACACACTGTATATGTCACTCAACGTACAACATAAGGAATGTAGCAATTTGTTTGGGTAAATTTTAATGTTTTGGCGTGCAGTGAAGAAGCCATTTCATTTGTAATGAATACCTTCATCCCTCTCTTATCCAATTTGCTTCATAAGCATGCTACCCTTATTAAGCGAGCCACTTTGTTTAACCGACTACAAGCTTGAATGGAGTTTTGTCGCTTGGAGCTCTGGCACACGGGTCTATAATTCAGCAGTGTTTGTCAAAGTACTAAATAGTTTGGAAGCAGCAATGAAGGGAGTAGAGTGGGGAAGGGGGTATGATAAAACAATGATGATTTGGCTAAATCAGTAGGAATCTGAGTCATGCCAATAATTTGAGTCCAGCAGTGAATTGGAATGGCGAGCGTCAGGAGTTGAGAGAGGGGGGAGTCAGCAATATGTGGAGTGATTAGTGCGCTGTGTAATTTATTGGCAGAGTTGCTATCAAACGGGACATCAAACAGGCTACAGGCTTGTGTATGCTCAGCTCCTATATAATAAATGCCGCATCTCTGCATCTAACTCGCCCTGTCCGCTACATTCCTTCAGTTTTCACAGTGCTTCGCTACTGGAAGTGTAGTACGAAGACATGACAACTAACTTAAGCAAAGGGACATCGACTTCCGCTTAGAATTCAGTATCTCTGGCTAGAAGAAACGAAATACTTCGCGCTTCCCAGTTGTACGCAGCGAATTCTTAGCGTGAAATTTGTTGAGTATGGCATTCACGAAAAGAAAAAAATTAATGAAAATAAAAAAGAATGCAATTCTTTCCAAGTAATATTATCTCTAATTTCAGCTCACAAAAATGTGTTATTAGGAACCTGTGTCTAATGAAAGGTGATGAAAAGGAAGACATACTACATATATGGCACTAAAGTTTCTTGGAACTTCGTTAAAGATATATAGTCTTATTATATCTGTGAAACAATAGTCTCGCATCACTATATATCGAGATGTGTTAGAATTAATTTAATCACAAAACATAGATTCTTGAAATTACTAAGAATTTAATTCTGAGAGCATCCGCAGTCGTATGTAATATCCGACATTCCGCAGTTCTTAGATGAAGAGGCTAGACTTGGCATGTGAGCTGTGGGGAGAGAAAAGAATGAGCTATCAGAAAGAGAATTTGTTTCATAATGGACAATATTATACGAATCTACTGACACTGAAGTTAAACTCAGACTAAAACTTGAACACAGACTAAATCCTATCTTTCCCCTCTATACTCATTGGTGATATAGCCACGGCACATGATAAGGTCAAAGGACAGGTCTTGCCTCCTCTACTGTACATGGCTTCAGGGTATATCGCTGAAGATAATTTAAAAACCTTCAATAATAATTATATATTGTGTAGGTACTTTCTATTTCGAAAAGAATAGTTCATCTTGTTCAACACAGGGATCCACTTATAATTTGAGAGGACATGCAGTGCACAGTGATGCGTTTGGTTATCGGCACATAGTCACCTCCTCCAGTATAAACTGAGTCAACGCGAACAGTGCGTGACCGTGACTGTCATATTAATGGAATGGTTCTTTAAAATACTAGCATAGTCTAGTATATACAGTCACGAAGCTTGAGTCGTGAGGGTGCTAGGAACAATAGAATGTGCCGGTACTATTTCACATTGTCTGTAATGAGGCGATATTAGCGATCCTAGTGGTTAGCAAATATCTATGGATGCATATTTACTACGTATTGAGCTTCGTGATTGTATATACCAGACTGTGGTACTAGGCAGAGCATTTTTCCAGTGAAATCTTATTTCCAAAATAAGAACTACGTAAAACGTGTTGAAAAGAAGAGCATTCTTAAGTTTTGTCGCAAATGTCAATAATCTCTTTCTCAAATTATAAAATGGGTTTATCTGTATAATTATTTCATTTTCATGAATTTTAATTCCTCTATGGCGTAGGTGGTAGCGTTTCTAGCTACAAATTCATTGGACCCGGAATCGATCTTCAATAGAGAAATGCAAATTTATCTTCCTTTTCTGTAACTTGGCATAATGGCATGATATCCCTTGTGTTACGTTGATTTAAGCGTTGCTCTTGTGTCAGGGATTCTGTCTATTTTAGTTTGTGTAATATTTATTGGTTTACAAGTCTCAATGAAAGTCAGGAAAAGTAAATTTTTGGGAAATTGAAAAAAAAACTATGTTGGAGGAAAACTATCTGAAAATACCTAATTCCGGACATGTGGACTGGTAATCTAGATTACGTTCGTTGATTTTTAAAGTCATTATACTCATTATGTGGATACTTAAGGTTTCATTGAGATTTAAAATATGAAAGAAGCCGCCCTTTTAAAAAAAATGAATTTTGTAACGAGTAAAATAGAATAAAATACAGATATTTTCGTACTATTCTTGAATTACTTTACTGGAAATCATACACAATCAACAAAAAGAATATATAATAATCATAAATTTAAAAAATTGAGAACATATCATGAATGATGAAGAGAAATCAGTATTTTCGCTTGGGATGTACTGTTTTTCTGTCACGTACGTTGCATTACTGCCTGTAGGCCAGCTGAAAAGTTCTTCATAAAATACCGTATGCTCTCTTGGGAAGTACTGCTTAATTTTTTACAAGTCTTGCACTTATTTCTATACTATTGGCACTCTTGTTGGTGGAGGAACAGATTCTTGCAGAAACGCCATTAAGAATGCCTGGCTTACCAATTCATTGACACTACCAGATATTTTGATGTGTCCAGCTCTGTAATATATAAACTCAAAGTGCAAAATTGATTATCTCTTTCTTCAGAAACAGCAGTCTTTTTGTAACATTTCGTCTGTTTTCAGCTGTTCGCACTCAATCACCACTGCCAATTGAAGAGTTTTAAAAACGATGCATGTTATTGACTACTGTTCATTTGAAACTAATTGTTATTTTAACTTGCCTCTAACAAGCAAACGAACAATGTTATTGGCGCTCTTTCAAACAAAAAGGATGGGTACTTTCGAAACTACGATAAAAATAAATATGTCAAAAATGGTGACTTACGTCCTTTTAAAAAAATTCAATTCAGTTGTATTAACTTAGAAAATGGAATAGACACAGTAAATGATTCTGTGACATAAAAGAGTGCAGAAGGCTCACCTTGTAATCAACGTACTAAATTTTCTTATTACTGCTACTTTAAACGATTAATCACACAAAATATTTATAGGTTATTCCCACATCAATGACGTGGACTTCAGTCTCGGCATCCGCAAAGTAATGAAGCGTGTCTCGGTAGATTTCATTTCGATTAAAATTTGAACTCCAATACAGCAATCCTGGCACGGCACGCCACAGCGCGGCAAGACCATTAATGCAAAGTCTCAATTCTATTTACATTTTAATTATGTTTTATATTTTACACATTATGCTCGAGGGGACGCCGTTGTACGATATAATAAAGCTTTTGTTTAATTAAACTTCATTTTTAATCCAATAGTTCTGCATCAAATGACATAACACAGTAACAGTGTTAAATAATGCAGAAAATGAGAAAATGTAGTTTGTCGTGCAATGCCGTCGGGAGCAGCCGTACGGGGAATCGGTCCTGCATTTTCCGATAAGTTCGTCAGCACATGCTTACTACGAGTGTTTTTCATCATCCTTCCAGCAGGATCCTTGTTTCACACACAGGAATCCGCGATTCAATTACAAAATAATTATTTTTAATACTACTGCAACGACTCTGCTCTGCATTTCAAAATTTTTCAAAATATTTTTGGCAAATGATAGATAAAACTATTTAAATGGAGATAAATTTAAAGTGGAAGAAGTACTGGTATCTTATTTATAAAAAATACTTCGGACTTCTACAATCTCGTGAAATATGGAAAACAAGACTTTTCGCTTACCTTCTTCCAGCGAAAGGTAAACTTTCGAATGAAATAAGTGATTTGTGACTACTTCAACAACTGAGTAACATTTTCAAAAGTTAAATCTCTGTTCCTTATATTTTATAGTAAAAGCGTAAGATTATTCATTAAAAAGACTTTTTCATTAAGAATACTACGGGAAAGGTGCATTTCGGAAATATAGGAAATGTTATTTCATATACAGAGCTATTATTAAACATCATCTTCTTCTTTTTCTTCACTTCATGGTAGGCCAGTGCCTTTTCCGGCTTCATCTATTCATTAATTGTTCCTGACTTTTTCTTTCTTTCGGGTGGTAGTTCATTGCTTTTTTGGGAAGCATATAGTTATTCATTCCCTACATATTCTGTGCCCAATCCTGTCTGTAGTCTTCTATTTTATTATTGAGAAAATATATATTTCCAGTTCTTTTCTAGTATCTACGTTTCGAACTTTGTCCATTCTTGTACACTCAGTTAAAATGCAAAGAAATCTCATTTCAGCGGCCTGTATTTACTAGAATCTTTTCGTGCGACAATCCAATTTAAAAGGATGGCGACGGCCATAACTTTATAAAATTTCAGCCTAGTATGTTTATAGTTTTGTTTTTCAGAGTTCTATTAATTGTACCATAGGCCCATTGCCTGGAATTGTTAGTTTTTCTTCAAAATGTTTATCACATTTATAACTTACATCGCATCCCAGATACTTGTAGTGGGTTACCTGTTCCAGAATTGTATTTCTATTTAAATCTTAGATGTCACAGCATTTTTGTATATAGTTGATGTTTTATAACTGTAATTTGATTTTGCTCGTATACTGATTTTTTTTAGTTTTTTTTTTTTTTTTTTAGTGTTGTGTATTAAAATAATGCCGCCGACAAGTAACAAAATATTCAAATAAGTTTTTAATGAATTAAAATACCAGCATCTCCCAAAATATTCCACTGTCAAACAATTTCTTTAGCATTTCTATTAAACAGGGTACGTACTAAACTACACCCCTGTCTTAAACCTATATTAGTTTTAATTTCATTAGTTAGATGATTTTTTGTACTTACAGCATAATAACTCCTGGCATATTATATGAATTCTTCATCATTTTAATAATATATTGTTCATATCCTCTGCTACTTAGGCTGAAAGATGGCAAACCCATCAGCTAACTATATCTGCGCAGTTCTCGTAAGACGGTCAGATGAATACTTCAGTTATTGAGCATTTTCAAAGGAAACAAACTCACGGATTCATATTATTAAATATTTCAGATTAAATAACAAGAAAATCGTTTACTTGTGAATAATGTCATTGAATCCTTGGATCGGTTACCTGGATCTCCAGAGGTCCATGAATCATCAATTTGGAACCGGATTTCCAGAGGTTCATGAATATCAATTAGGAACCACTGCTTTAAGTGTTATTTTAACATGACTATTACACTTTTACTACATCATACTACTTTTGACCAATAAAATGGTACCTACGAAAGGACGTGTTTCAACCAATCATAGATGTTTATCGCTACAGTTTTATCACTTCCCTAGTATTTGTGTCTTTGTTTGCCAACATTTCAAACTGCAAAGTCTTTACGGTACTACAAAACATACTTTGCGATGGTAATTTGTTTACCGCATAGTCAACTGAAAATGGTGGCTCTGTTCAAACGTTTTAATGAAACTAGCATTAGTGAAATAGAATTTTAGTAATTAATTAATATTTTATTGTATTAAAGTACTTTATTTTTTCTAATTTTTATGTACTTTCTTCTAATCGTGTAATAGTCAATTAAATTCCACTCGAGTTTTGATTTTCTGTAGGTAAATCAAAATCTCTAGTCCCGCGCCGTATCCTCGTGGTCTAAAGCATCCTGCCTAGGATTCGTATTACGGAATGCACGCTGGTTGGAGTCCTCATGGGGGAAGAAATTTTCTCATGAAATTTCGGCCAGTGTATGGGACAGGTGCCCACCCAGCATCGTGATACACTTGGAGAGCTACGATAGGTAGCGAAATCTGGTTTTTCAAACCAGCTATAACGGCTGGGGGGATCATCGTGCTAACCGCACGATACCTCCATTCTGGTTTGATGATCGTTCACCTCTCCCTCGGCATGTGAACGTGAGGCCAGCAGCCGGCTGGTCGGTCTTGGCCCTTCATGGGCTGTAGCGCCATGGACTTACTTTTACTTTAAATCAAAACCTCTAGTGAGATTACTGTTGATAAAATCTCAACTGGACGTTTGTATAATCTATTATAATTGAAGAGTCCACTGCGAGAATGATGGATGTCACTTTCTTGTCGAAAATGAACAAGACTGTCAATGCATAGCTTAAGACATATAGAATGTACATAATGGCATTAACACTGATAGTCATTGTCCAGTAATGATCGGAAAATCACAGTTAAGCTTTGAGCGCTAAGCATTTCAAATTTTCAATTGCTTCTCCTACAAAATGTATTCCAAATGACATCCATCATTCTTGCAGTGGACTCTTCAATTAGAAACTTATGCTGAGATGAAATTTAAAACCAATTTAAATTTAAGTTCTTGAATAGCAGCAATTACAATAAAATTTCTACTTACAGTTATACAACTTTACATATAAGTAATAAACTATCAACTAATTTACGCTATTACAAGTGAAGTAACCCTTACAGGTGATCAGTAAACGCACAAATATGGTTATACTTATTACAGTGGCAATAAGTTACATATTAATCGCCTATCGCCAACAGTTCAAGTAATGATGTTACTTCTGATTCCCTCGACAGCGCTTACACATGTATCGTCTGTTTCCCAAGAAATTGGAGACCAGATCCTTTAAAGTGTCTGTACTGGCACGAACGTCCCACATTCATAAACCTATTTAACAGACAGTGTTAGGCAACGTGCACTGCGTATGGGTGATGTGTAAACCACAGATTACATAATTGAATGAAACTACAGCCGACACTCTGTATTTCATCATGGGAATACCTAATTACTTTAATCAAATGGATTACGCCTCTCTCGTTCTCTCTCTAACGCTGTCGCCAATGTGGCGTGCCTAATACATTAAGGTCCGCTTATACCGTTCTATCGGTAAACAGTCTAATGCTTTGATTTACGAAAGATCCATTCCTGTCACCTCATTAAATTGATTCTTAAAGTAAATATTATATTGCCTCAATTGCTCATCCACTCTATTACATTAACAGCTTTGCTAGCTCAGTTCATAGAACGTTGGCTCACGATTACCACAGATCCGAGTTCAAATCCAGGCGATGACAGATTTGTATTTGTAGTAGATAAAACCAGGGTTGTGAGGTTATTTTTGGGTGTTGTCCATTTTTCCTAGTCATTCCACCAACACACTCCATAATTTCTCTTCCATTTATCATCTCCGTCTCAAAACGAAAACACATGTCTACCAATTCTTGGGCCAGGAATCGTGAAGATCTTTCATTCAATGAATGGCTTGAAGCCCTTAAAATGTTAGCCAATGTTTCCGAAATTCACTCCCATTCTGGAGCAATTAATTTTTTCCTAACAAAATGTAATTTTTCAATAATTTTCATAACAGAAAAATGGTTATATAATTAATCCACAGTTTTGATGATAGCGAGTTTGTGTTTGCAGTAAACAACTTCATTTTTCCTAGGCATTTGATCCCTTTATAAACATTAGAGGGTTTCACATAAGTATAAGAATTGGAGGGAAACATCACTTTTGAAGGATTGTCCTTAAGCTTTTGGTAGAAACGGTAGTTCCTCAAAAGCCTCAAAAGTGAAATATTATTATCCTTGCAGTCTCTTCAGATAGAGGAAACATCTAGCATTATTAATCCACGAAGTAATCTGTAAGACTCCCATAAAATTAATCATCACTCAGGCAACGGGAATTTACGGTTGGTGCCAGCTTCCCCAAAAAGGGCTAGGAGTAGAGCTTTACGAAAACACACGTCTGTCAATTCTTGGGTCAGGAATCATGAAGATCTTTCCTTCGGTGAATGGCGTGAGACCCTTAAAATATTTGCCAATGTTTCCGAAGTTCACTCCTTTCCGGGTAGGACCTTGAACTATAATTTCTATCGGCATTGCCACAGAGAGAGAAAGAAACACTTGCCTATGTCCTGGGGACCTATCCCCATGTCGAACTGCTGAGAAACGCTCGACACCATCAGGTTCGCCCCTTTACTTCATAGGAACTTAAGAAGACAGATTTTACTGTTTATGAAGTTCATGGCCTCGCTTTTACCGGTAGCTACCGTATAATTGATATAGTTTTTAAAGAAAAAGGTTTTAAAGGTTGTATCCTCGACCCTACTGTTCGATCCAATCACCATAAAGGTCAGCCTGAGGAAGTAAACACGAAAAAAAGAAACATTTACGAACCGACATTACCATATTATAAGGATAAAAATAAACTGCGATAAAGATGTTTGGATTGATAGTGGGCGAACGTGTCACTATACCACGCCATTTTGTGGGAGTATGAAAACGTTTCGGACTACATGTTACTGGAATTAAGAAAATTGTTATCATCGTAATTAGGGGGTCCTTTCACATATTAAAAACTTCATTCGTAAAACAGTTTATAGGGGAAGACTGAATTTTATTTGAATTGCAATTTCTTATTACTTTTGTTGTAACTCATTTTCTAAAATACTATTATATATTAATTGTTAAATTGTTGGTCATTTCTTATCATTAATATTGTATATTGTTATACCTTGTCACTTTGGCAACCTGTGAATTCAGGAGTTTGTTTAGCAATAGACTATTATATTATTATTATTATTATTATTATTATTATTATTATTATTATTATTATTATTATTATTATTACTATTATTATTATTATTATTATTACTATTACTTACTTATTTACTTACTTACTTACAAATAGCTTTTAAGGAACCCGCAGATTCATTACATCCATCACATAAGCCCGCCATCGGTCTCTATCCTGTGCAGCATTAATCCAGTCTCTACAATCATATCCCACCTCCCTCAAATCCAGTTTAATATTATCCTCCCATCTACGTCTCGGCCTCCCCAAAGGTCTTTTTCCCTCCGGCCTCCCAACTAACACTCTATATGCAATTCTGGATTCGCCTATACGTGCTACATGCCCTGCCCATCTTAAACGTCTGGATTTAATATTCATAATTATGTCAGGTGCGTGCAGTTCTGCGTTGTGTAACTTTCTCCATTCTCCTGTAACTTCATCCCTCTTACCCCAAATGTTTTCCTAAGAACTTTATTCTAAAACACCATTAATCTGTTTCTCTCTCAAAGTGAGAGTCCAAGTTTCACAACCAACAGAACAACCGGTAATATAACTGTTTTATAAATTCTAACTTTAAGATTTTTTGACAGCAGTCTGGACGACAAAAGCTTCTCAACCGAATAATAACAGACATTTCCCATATTTATTATTATTATAATTATTATTAATGTTGTTATTATTATTATTACTATTATTATTATTATTATTATTATTATTATTATTATTATTATTACTTACAAACGGTTTTTTAAAAACCCGCAGATTCATTGCCGCCATCACATAAGCCCGCCATTGGTCCCTATTATGAGCAAGATTAATCCAGTCTCTATCATCATATCCCACATGCTTCAAATCCAGTTTAATATCATCCTCCCACCTACGTCTCGGCCTCTCCAAAGGTCTTTTTCCCTCCGGCGTCCCAACTAACACACTATATGCATTTCTGGATTCGCCCGTACGTGCTACATGCCCTGCCCATCTCAAATGTCTGGATTTAATGTTCCTAATTATGTCACGTGAGGAATACAATGCGTGCAGTTCTGCGTTGTGTAATATTCTCCATTTTCCTGTAACTTCATCCCTCTTAGCCCCAAATATTTTCCTAAGAACCTTATTGTCAAACATCCTTAATCTCTGTTCCTCTTTAAAAGTAAGAGTCCAAGTTTCACAACCAACAGAATAACCGGTAATATAACTGTTTTATAAATTCTAACTTTCAGATTTTTTAACAGCAGACTGGATGATAAAAGCTTCTCAATCGTATATTAACAGGCATTTTCCATATTTATTATTATTATTATTATTATTATTATTATTATTACTATTATTATTATTATTATTACTATTATTATTATTATTATTATTACTATTATTATTATTAGCCTATTATTAATATTATTATTATTATTATTATTATTAGTATTATTATTATTATTATTATTATTATTATTATTATTATTATTATATAAGAATTAATATATTACCCGACTTGTATTTCTAAACCTGTAATGAAATAAACCGTTTCACATAGTCTAAATGTAATACACAGTAGAGAAGGAATTGCAGGCAGAATAATCAATACGCGTACAGTATCTGTTATAATTCATACAACTAACACGATAGGTAAACAAATGGTTCTCGTGATAAGTGTAGATTACAACGTACCGATAACGGACTCTCTCACGACACCTGTTCTGCTTCTCTTGGGACACACAACAGTAGGTACTGCACATTAACCCAGCTGTTTAGTGTCTATATAGCCTATGTTGAGCAGGGGGTCGCCAAGCGACCTACCATGCTGTCACTACAACATGAAGGCTTAGATTTTAATCTTCTCTTATTTCTTGTGCCTGTCAAGTTAGGCCTCTGGATCTATATCGCCTTTAATTCTAGTTTTTTTTAATTACATACTTTTTGCTTGCGAACGTTGTAGGCCTATCACTAATTTACGGATTCCATCAAATTATGAATAATTCTTACCATATTGGAAAATAAATTTAAAACTATAAATGATACGTGTATTTTATTATATTTTACTGTATTATATTATTTACTGTATAGAATGAAGGTCAATAGTATTGTGATATGAGTAACATTGTGATAGTTCTTTTTGAGAATTTCATTACAATTTTACTCAGTGAGAGGAAGGTCGGTTTTTGCGTCAACGTATTAAGGGAATGTTCGTGCACAAGTTTATGCAGCTTAGTAAAATTGTAAAAAATTCTCAGAAAGAACTACCACAATATTAATCTATCACAATATTACCAACCTTTACCCTATTATATTGCATAGCAAAATGTTGTACATCGTGTTGAACATGAAAACAGCGAACATATTCCCAATAGTCTGTAAAAACTAAATCCAATATTTTCCCAACAAATTGATTTTTTTCCTATCTCAGATATTATAGTATTTATAACGCTACAAGTTTTGATGTGACATTTGAAAAAACTTATACTAGACTGACTACCACATCTGGATAGGTTCTAAATCTATCTTTGCCGTATAAATGAGATAGCTTGTAGAGTTATGAGGTAAAGGTATCCTGTACTTCTTGGGTATTTTGTAAAAATCACAAAAGTTTATAAAATAAATACGTACTGAAATATTTTGATATGTTCTAATTATTGAATGAGTAGGATATAAATTTTATATTATATTGAATAATATTGTGTTGTGTTGTTACGTTGCTATCTTATAACATATTACATTGCATAGTATTAGGCCAATATATTACATATTCTATGTAGTATGTTATAAATAAAGCGCGGTAAGTCCAATTTCTATTTCTCTTTGAAAAAATGTAGGCCTACACATTATTTCTAACTTGATATTCGAAATAATTGTATGTGAAATGCGTGTACATTAAACACACATTTCTATCGGTCGGAACTGAAAGACATTAAGTCAAAATTGAACATTTTTTTATTTAGCATTATGAACTATTTAAGCAAGACTTTTCGATCGGCGCAAGAAAAAATTAAGTCAGCCTTCTCCTTGTATAAGAAACTGTTGCTACTGGTATCGTGAAAGGACGAGGAAAGCTTGAAGTCATTCACTTCCTGCCTTTCAGCGACGCGCCACACCATGCGACGTTGACCAAGCAGTCGAGCTGCTGCTTTCCGATTCCCGCCAATCCCGCGGCCTTGTGATATAAATATTTCAATATAATACGAATCATAAGTGACTTTGTGTTTTTTTAAACTACTTTACTCTATTTAGCTTGTATTTTACTGTATTATAAGTGATGTAATTTATTGCATTCTGGTCATTTAATTTTGAAATGATCAGCAACAGAAACTGAAGGGGAATCCTGATAATTTCAGCTGCCATAAGTGACTTTGTAAGTTTTACCCTTCTGTACTTTTCTTAGCTTGCATTTTGATATCATAAGAGAAGTTGTAATTTATAACAATCTTTGCATTGAATGTAGATATTTATGTTACAAATAAATATAACTAAAATACGGTATCGTGTAATATTTAAATACGTAAAGCATTTATGAAGTGTAAGTACGAATGAATGAATGAATGAATGAATGAATGAATGAATGAATGAATGAATGAATGAATGAATGAATGAATGAATGAAGTGCATTGATTGATACACAATAAATTATACAAACTCCTGTACACAAGATCCGTCGCACGAGCCCGTACGGCCATTCGTGCTATAACTATGCACAATTTGAAACTTCAAAGGAAACAAAAATAATACTACTAATAATAAAATAATAAAACAACAGTTATTATTATTATTATTATTATTATTATTACCGTTATCATTAATTATCACAATGACAACTAATCTAACTTCACACCAAATTTCACAAAAATAATAAAAAATGAAATAAATGTAAGATATAAAAGAAAAAATAAACACACACAGTGAAAACATATATATATATATATATATATATATATAAACAATTCAATTCAATTCCTTAGTAGCAACCACGGAGCTGAAAAGCATTAAGTCAATTTTTCTAAATAATTTTTTATTCTGTATGAGACACTGAATTTGTCTTTCTATTGTGACACACATAGGCTAGGAAATTATCTACCGCTTAACATAAACATTCAATAAATTTACTTGGTTTTCTTCATGATACTGTATAATGTTTTTTCCTTCTCCTGAAAAGCTGCAAAAACTGACTTAATGTCTTTCAGCTCCGACTGATTCATTTGAGTTTCAAGTAGCTATGCCCTGCTTTCAGTTACGGAAAAACCTAATTCTGACTGGCTGCAGTCAGTCGCTTATACCGTAGGAAATGATATTGGCTGAACGTGTATTTGCATTTGCGCCCTTGATAGAGGTCGCTCGTTGTTTCTGCTCTTTATTATCGACTTCCAGTATCAAGTCCCGCGTTTAAAACACTCTCACACTCGGCTATCAATAACGTTGCGTGCGAAGTGCGTGTTCCTACGCACCGAACTGCTCACCGCTTTGTGTGCGACCTACATTCACTACAGTTCTCAGAGAGTGACGAAAAAACTCCCATATATCTTTTGTCTCTGCTTTTTAAAATTCCATTTGGACTTCCTAGAAATATTATAAATATTATTATTGCTCGGTACCTATAGATATGGTCCATGGTCATTCGCGATTCCTCGTCTTTTACCGTCAGGAAATTAAGTTGTGAGTTGGGGAACGTTTAAGGCGAAATTCGTTACTTTCCATTGATATGATCTTAAAAGTTAATAATAGCGCTTAAATTTTGATTGTGAATTGCGTGAGAAATTTCCGGCAAATTTTACGTTCCTGGTCAAATAAGTCATCCAGAATATTTTTACTTTTAAAATGTGTAACCGTTAACTGAATATGGATTTAATACAGGTATGATTCCATGGAATTTTAATTCTAGAAATCTTATGAAATTGATCTCAACGAAAATACTTCCAAATTTGTAAATAACCTCTTCTTTTATAAATAAGAACATTTTTAACTGTTCTGACATCAAAAATAATTATCATCTTGACGTAAACTGCGGAATGAGTCCATACCCATGTAACTTCCAGATTTATAGGATTGGTAGAGTTCTTCTTTAATTAATATTCATTCACAACATTTCATATTCGTGTTATATTTGATTCTATTAGATTAAATATTTAATTATGTTTTTATCTGCGCGATTTTTAATTATTCTCTTGAAAATGATGAGCAAGGTTGCGTACAACTTTCATCTCTGTAGACTCAACTTTTCGCTTTTCTTTTCTGCTTACAATCCATTTCTTCCCTCTGGATATCAAAAGTGGAATTGTCATTGTTCTATAAAATTTCATTTGAGGATCTCGGCTTTTTTTTCGTAAAATTTTTATTGTTGTACCACACATTCACTGATAGGCTACTAGTGTGCTTTTGTACACCATCCATGCTTATATCCTTTGCATTCAAAACATTCGTGTGTATTAAAGATACAAATGAAACTTGTAGAAATTTGTTATGGAATTGAGAGAACAAATAAGCCTAATAAACTATGTTACATTGAAATTATGTGAAATTAAGCACCTGAAGCCGCAAGAAATCAAGAATGTTTCAAAGGGTCATAATTGCAAAGCAAGTGTTTAAAACTGTAAAAAACAAAATTAAGATCTGTAAACTTTCAATTAAGAATAGTTGTCACATACCCGACTGAAACGCATATTGAGTTTTTACAAACAATAGAAATTAATAATTTGTGCAGACATTCTGAATTACTTGACTAAACTTTTCTTGCGAAATGTTCGAAATAGCTTGTCGGATATTTTATCCCACATTCCCACATTTGCATAACTTAAAAAAAGCAAAAACTAAAATTCGCTGCAATATGTTATACAACATTCTCGAACAGTTGCAAGAAAAACACAGTAGCTTGCATTACACAGTGATTACGAGTTAGTAATCCCTTCAGTGTTCACAAAAAAATTTGAAAAGCAATAGATTGCACTACACTACCCAAGAAAGAGTAATCCTTTCAGTGTTCTGAAACAGTTCGAAAAAACACAATAGCTGCATTATTCAAGGATAAGTAATCCCTTCAGTAGCTCACAACAGATTAGATAAACTGGACGCGTTCAGTTCCCGACAAATTACTTCAGTTTTTCCGCATACGCCATGAGTACTGTGGGTGGCAACGTTTCTTTACGTCATTGTTGTTTTATATGGATGACTCTGTACTAATTACGCGAGCAGACCTAAGTGAATAACCTAATTAAAGGATAGAAAAAGAAAGTGAAAGACTTTGAATGAATTAAATAAAATTATTTTTTCCCTTTTCTGTATCCTTTCATAAGCATCAGCGTTATGAATTGAAGAAGTGGATTCCAAACTGACCTAAGTCCAAATTACAAGTTATGAGAAGAATCACAAAAACTGATAAAATAAATTTGGCGCCCTTACATTCTGCATATATTTTTTCATACGAATCTAAGCCAAGATTTAGGAGAAGCTGTTAAATAAACTTACACAGTTTTATAAATATGCATGTATATATGTAGGCCTATGTAATGTATGTATGTATGTATGTATGTAAGTATGTATGTATGTATGTATGTATGTATGTATGTATGTATGTATGTATGCTTCAAAAGGGTATATTAAAACAAGCTAAAATTTTTAAAAAGGACTTAGGACACTTTGAAATCCATCTCTTCAATTGTGTGGAAACGGAGTATCCAGAGAGATTGTGTCATGTTGTTTTATTTCATTATGAAATTAATTTGTATTTTATGGCATAGGAACCGGTCTTCCCTTTATGCAAAAAGATACTCTACCAATGAGCTGTGGAATAACTTCAACTAATTTCATTTTAAAAATACGTCCTCCATTGCCCTGAGAGACAAAGTTTTGCTTGCATCTCCTGTTACTGCAACTTGTGAGTTTGTCACAAGCATGTTTGAGCATGCTCATCGTTGCGAATGTTTCGTATAGCTTTTGACAAAATTTGATATTTGTACGCTGTTCAAATGCTGATAAGATGTACACATAGCCACTAACACTTAAGTCAACATCATTTACATAATCACACACTTGCAGTGGGTGAATATTATAATTTTGCGTGATACTATTTGAACGTAGAATGTAGGTTACCCTTAGATATAATTTGTCTGATTTGCCTTTATTTGTAACAAAAATACTTAGTGATGATTTCAAGTCTTTTCACATACTGTTAAGTCATCCATATCAATAAAGGCTGTGGCAAACTAGTATTGTATCATAGTTGCAATGTACTCGTATACTAAATACCATTCTGTATATCAGACATAAATTGTAGAAACTGATGTAGTTAAAATATGGCATATAAGAAATTGAATTTTGTGAAATTTTTCATGAACAAAAATGTTGTGTTCATATTATTTTGTAATATGTTTTTATATGTTGTTCCTCATGGAGAAATGTATTTTTTATCAAATTTCTGGCACTGTATGGGACCGGTGCCCACCTAGCATCGTGATGCACTTGGGAAGCTATGATAGGTAGCGAAATCCAGTTACGAAGGCCAGCTATAACGGCTGGGGGGGGGGGGGAGAGGATCATAGTGCTAACCACACGATACCTCCATTCTGGTTGGATTATCGTCCACGTCTATTTCGGCATTGTGTAGTAAACATTCAAATGCAATGAGTTTATTATAGCAAAAGAACGTAGTTTATTGCAAGATTATTTTCGTAATCATGAGATAGAGATGCGTAAACTTATTCATTTTCAAGTAATGAGCACACATAGTGTTAAATAAAACAAATTTTAAACAGTGTTTTACAATAGTAGAAAAAGTTAAGTTAATAATTACAACTATTAAATTAATTCAAAACAATTAACGAAAGTGTGGAGAACTTGAGAATAACCAGCGATGAGTGTGAAAATATTATAAAAATAAGCAATTAGCCACAATTGAAAGTGGACATATAATAACATGTTATTTTTTTTCGGTGTATAAATATCGTAATATTATTTTAATGATCTGCGAACAGAATGTATTGGTGCTGCCTGCTAATTTTCATGTTACGAGGCATACTTTGAAAGTTAGGCATCATGCTTCTTCCCCTCTGGCTGCACTGTTTGTGCTTAGTATCATACTTCCATTCGGTTTGGTGACCTTCACATACTAAAGTTCATCATGGTATGTAGCCAGTCTGTTAAGGCGCTTGCCTGCCGGTCTGAAGTTACGCTCAGGCGCGGGTTCGATCACAGCTTGGGCTGATTACCTGGTTGGGTTTTTCCGAGGTTTTCCCCAACCGTAAGGTGAATGCCAGGTAATCTATGGCGAATCTTCGGCCTCATCTCGCCAAATACCATCTCGCTATCACCAATCTCATCGACGCTAAATAACCTTGTAGTTGATACATCGTCGTTAAATAACCCAAAAAATCATGGAACGTTTCGGATGGCAGAGTTAATGGATGTGCACATGGCACAAGGAACAGCATCTGATTATGATCGTTTGGCTCAATTTAACCAGAAATTGTCCTCAAACTGACGATTTCTTCACCACATCATATTTGAGGGGTTCACAACCAGAGTGGACCAAGTCCATCTAGAATAGTTCTGAGATATTGAGCCTTAAAGTTCCTGGCTCACGCTTAGCAACCTTCACCTTCCATAGGAAATGCTGCCCTCTGTTCAGTAACAAATGAGTTATTGACTTCGTTTGTTATGGCAATGAATAAAGCTAAGTTTTCTTCATCAGAAATTGTATTAATCCACAAACTAATCACTGGTGGACTTGGTCCATCTGGTTGAGAGCCCCTCATTTGTCAGCATTGATCGTAGACTACGCGATCGGGGCTCATTAATTTTCGAAATAATTGATCATCTTAATGTCTTCCCGTCAGTTGGAACAACATAAATAATTACATGGTACCCTGTTACGCTGGAATGAAAAGTTACGACCCGTTGGTACTTCAACAAAAAAAGTGTAAAAATAAGTTCTCTAGTCGGCCCCAAACTTAGTCGGTATAATTAAGATACACCCTGTATATGCGATTTATTCTTGTCATCCAACATTCCTTCTCCTTCAACACAGGACAATACGTTTTCAGAGCGAAATGAAGGAGAACTATGATGTGATATAGGGAATATCAATGAAATTAGCGAAGGAAAATTTGGGGGCAATATTCGCCAAAGCGATAAATAATTATGGCCGCTTTGGCGTTGTATTTGTGATCAAGGGGAAAATCACTCGTCTTTTACAAGAATACTCACAGCGACCATAATTATTTTCCGCTTTGACGAAGTTCACCAAAGAAAATAAAAATATTATTAGAGACACATATAATGTTCTGTCATGTTGGCGACATTGTGTATTTGGTTGTAATCATAAAGGCACAGTTTAGCAACTTCACACTAATTCTCCAAATAACTAGTTTATTATTTAAAATTAAACTGAAATTGACTTTTGTAAGAATTTAAAGTTAATTGCCTCACATTTCCTCTAAATGTTATCACTTTTTATTAAACTCTGTGTGCTAAATTTGAACTGCAACAGCGATATTTATCTTCCACTTTGTATAGCAATTTGTTACATCTCGTGTCGTACTCGTAACTTAATGGCTACTTAGAATCTTGGTTGATGAATAGCATTATGACGGAATAAATCCCCTAATAATGCTTTATCTGTAACCCTTAAGCTTTTCTCCCCCTTATATCGAAAGAATGAACAACCCCTCTTTCCTCCCTTTGTCTCTCCCCTATCATAGCACACCACATTCTCTGTGCCTACCTTTAAACACCAGGCTGCTCCTCATACTCTGTGAACATTGTTCGTTGTTCATTACAGGCTCAATTATTTTTTTTAAGTTTCAGCTTCTATAGACGTCATATAAACAAACCTGACAATAGCTTAATATTGTTCTAAGATTTTTCAAACACTTTAAATGAAAGTATCCTTTAACCCGTTTTGTTCTCACTCACGTGAGATGTCTAAATCAAATTTTGGCATTTACGATATGGAACGTCTTAGTCATGTCGCCATTAGAGCTAAATTCCAACACTAAAACAACACATGCCGAACACACCAAGGTTTTGTGGAATTTCAAAATTTGAACCTGACTGCACTGAAATCAACCTTACCGTTTGAGCTGTAGCGTAGGAAATTCTTTGAATTAAAGTTTTGAAAAGAATTATAAGCTAAACTACAGAATTGGTATGAAGCTGTTGAACCATGCCGTTATGATGACAAACACGTGCACAATGTCGCCAATGTGATGGAATGTTAAATGTAGATCTTACAATATTTTTGTTTTCCAAATTGATTATCTTCGACGAAACAAGGAAGTGTTCGGCGAATTGATATCATTGCCATTAAGAACAACTCGGCAAACATTCTCGATCCCACCATCAGATTTGAGATACATGCAGATCAATCGCATGAGGTGGACAGTGAAAAGAAACGGTTCTATGAACCAACAATCCCGTTCTATAAAGATAAATATAGCCTGTCCCACATTGATGTAATAGGTCTGATGGTGGGAGCACGAGGTACCATACCCTCCTTCTTTGCCAACAAATGTAAAAACCTGGGGCTAACACACAGCATTGTGAAGGAAATAGCCATTAGTGCCCTCAAATCATCGGTTCAGATATTGAGAAATCACTTGTATGGGAGTGATAATGGAAATTTCAAGTTATCTTAACCGATGGCTGTTGATTGGTTTAGATATCAGTGCCAATAAACCTGTACTATTATTTTTTTCGCGGTATATGGCATTCAAATCATTCTAACCTATCTGATATTTTATTTCCCTTTCTTAACTGTAAATGAGCACAAACGCTACTTAGGTGTAATTTCTTTTTTGACATTTTGTATATTCGATTCCCTAACCGTTTCAAATATATATCATTTTACCTTTTAGGTATGTTTCCAAATTATATGTAATACGCTTTGTGAAATCTGGCAACCTTTTCATAAGGGAAATTAAATTTATTATTATATTATCATGGCCTCTGCGGATATTTTCGTAAAAGACGGGTCATTTCCTCTGGACCAAAATATAATACCAAAGCTCCCATTATCGCTTTGATGAAGAATGTTCCCAAATCACCTTCATCAATTTCAACGAATTTTTCAAGACCACATAATACACCTATTATTTTACTTTCGTTTCGCTCTGATAATGTATTACAATATATTTCAAACACTGTATTTTCTTTTAGTGTACCTATTCAAAAAAAGAACGCCACTGTACTCGCTAAACCTTGCACTTGACTACTGCAGTCAATTCTTAAAGAATATAGCCACAAATTTTACTACCAACATTTCTCTTCTCTTTGTTTAACAAGGGTTGGTACTGTTTTGAAAGTAGTTAATGGCTGACAGTCCCTTAAGGAATAAGGTAGGGAGTTTCAATGAAGAGATATTGAAATGGTGAATGATGAAGAGTATCGGGAAGTTGGATGTACAATTATTTACAAAAGTAGGTTTCAATATTTTGAATGTAAGTAATGAATATTCTTACAAAGTCAATGTATTAAAATTGCCAGATAGCATAAGTTAAAATAGAAGTCTTCAAAGAAATTGCAGTGTTTGATGTAGATACAAGGTCATATTATATTTGCACACTGTTCATGTTTTTACATATGTTCATAATATTGATATATGTTGCTCTTTTAGATCTGATGTCACACACGGCAAAAGCACTAGTCGGTTGGAGGTTAAAATGTCCATTTCAATACGTCCGCAAACAGAAATGTCCACTAGCAAAATGTCAACTTACATAAATGTCCATAAAAATTAAATGTCCACAAATACAATGTCCACTTATATAAATGTCAATAAAATTAAACGTCCACTTATATAAATGTTCATAGAATTAAATGTCCACTTGTTTTAATGTCCTTTACTTGAGATCATAAATTTTAATATATAAACACACGCAGAAATCTCTATTTACAACGAATTTTTTATGTAAAAAGTCCTATATGAGATCATAATTTTTTATGTACGTATAAACACACAGAAATCTCCAATTTACAATGCATTTTTTGTTCTTACTCTTGATCTTGACCTTCCTCTTCTGGCTGTCCATGCATTTTTAAGTGATAAGATATTGCACGAAGGTAGCGTTTTATATCATTCCTGTCTTTGTATTCATGATATCTCCTGACAATTGCCTCTATCCGTTGTTGATTTCTTTGGTAGCCTATGTTTATTTTATTAACTGGAAGCCTAATATTTCGATGATCTACTCGAATTTTATGTACGAGAGTTTCGTTCTCATGTTAATTTCCAAACACTCGCATGGTGAGTAGCGACCATGTTCTGAAATTTACTATGAAATGCTTCCACTGCATTGTTTGTTCGTTGGTGTCCTTGAAGAGTCTGCATATACATGTTTCAAATTGAATGCGGACTTTTTTATACTGGACATTTTGTTGTAAACGTTTTTGTATGTGGACATTTCGGTATTGGACATTTTTTATAGTGGACATTTTGTTGTGGACATTTTCATATGTGGAAATTTTTAACTGGATTTTTTCCCTTGGACATTTTGCTCTGGACATTTTTGTTTGTGACCATTTTTTCCTCTGGTCATTCTGAAGTGGACAATTAACCTGGAAGCCGCTAGTCACATTATACTTGTAACTATGACCCAATGTTTTTTATTTGTATAATTCATTAGGCCAATAAGCTAAGGCAGTTATTGAATGATTTTATCAATTATTTTATATTATATATTTAACCTGTCGGACCAATAATGTCTCTTAAAACAATGTATATTAATACAATAATAGGCTAACAGAATAGCTAATTTTGTTCAACATCTAAACTATTTATATAAATTAATATTCTTCAAACTATTCACGACTGTACGTGTACAGAGCTCCACAGAATGATAGTATGCGTTGTTTATGTGAACTGCGTATCGTCTGTAGCGAGCGGGAAGAAGGCGAGGCGCGAGTGACATCTATACTCCTCGCTGTACTCAGCTGGAATCTACTGTTTTGGTACGAACTTCCTACCTATGGTTAGAACTATTATATTCTTCTTAATATCAACAATAGCTGTCTTATAATGTTAGGTTCTATTTCCGCGATAGATTTCGTCTGCGGTTTAGATTTCGTAATAGTGAACAAGACTTGTGCTGCAGCCTGTAGACACCGTCTTTCCATTGCCACTCGTACAGCCACAAACAGGTATTGATTATTACTGTTTGTGATAGGTATTCACTACACGGTTTTCTCTCCACTTAAATACCACGGACAGCGTTGTAATGCCTTCTATTTTTACTCCCTCGTAACTGTGGTAGGTAGACGGCCGGCGCGGCGTATAAGTTCAAATCGCATATAACTCTCTCGCAAGCTTAGCCGGCAGTAGAATTTGAAAGGGCATTGATCCAAACGTTTTGCAACATGGTTGGCGAATATACATGATGTTAGGGAGTGAGGGAGAAGGGAGGGTGAGACGATATCGTGACAGACGGACGGGCGGGCCCCCTCCCCACGAGTATTGCAGACCATTGTAACAAACTTCGCCATGTCCACTGAGTTATTAGTTTCGGGCCTGATTACTTCAAAGGGCTGGAGACCATGCAGCATGGGCGTGCCCGCAAACACGCCATCCAGGGGGCAGCAGACTTATTGGCACGCCGTCCGTATTGTGCAGGTCCGCATCTTTTCACTGCAAAATGCAGTGCCAACCGCTTCACTCCGTCGTGTTGCTCAAGGATTAAAAAGAATACATCAGTTTCCGGAGCGAGCCAACTGAAGCCACTCCTAAAATATAAGAATTTATCATTTCAAACGAAGAATACAATTTATGAATAATATAATTCTGAATATCATGCCATAATTGAAGGTTGTTTTAAAAGTGTAACTTCGGGAATGGATTATTTTCTGCTATGTTGCATGCGCCTCAAATCAGTTTAAATTTATATGATACATCGGTTGTAAAGTTACAGAATTCTATTTCTGATCAAAATTCAGAAAACAATTCTGTAGTTTTCTCCAATGGCTCCACATAAGAATGGAGTAAATGAGGCAATCAGAGAGATAAGAAGTTATGAAGCAAATTAACATGTGATTGAATTAACTGATATCTCATTAATTTGAAGAATGAATAATATAATAAATTAATGAATGAGTCAGTTAATGAGTTATTCAATGAAAGTATGTTTGGGTTAATGAGCGACTCAGTAAATGAATGATTTAATGACCGATTCAGTTAATGGATGAGTGAATTAATGAGCGATTCAGTTAATACGTTAATAAGATACTAAGCCAATGGAAAATGAGTTAATGAGCTAGTCTGTGAATGAATGAATGAATGAATGAATGAATGAATGAATGAATGAGTTCATGTGCTACTTAGTGATTGGATGAATGAGTAAATGAGCGATTCAGTGAGTAGATGAGTGACTTAATGAGCGATTCAATGAATGGATGAATAAATTAATGAGATACTAAGTCAATGGAAAATGAGTTAATGAGCCAGTCTGTGATTGAATAAATGAATGAATGAATGAATAATTTTATGTGCTAGTTAGTGATTGAATGAATGAGTAAATGAGCGATTCAGTGAACGGATGAATGAATTAATGAGCGATTCAGTGAATGTATGAATAAGTTAATAAGATACTAAGCCAATGGAAGATGAGTTAATGAGCTAGTATGTGAATGAATGAATTAATTAATTAATAAGTTCATGTGCTACTTAGTGATTGGATGAATGAGCAAATGAGCGATTCAGTGATTGGATGAGTGAGTTAATGAGCGATTCAATGAATGGATTAATAAGTTAATGAGATACTAAGTCAATGGAAAATGAGTTAATGAGCTAGTCTGTGAATGAATGCATGAATGAATGAATGAATCAATCAATGAATAAGTTTATGTGCTACTTAGTGATTGAATGAATGAGTAACTGAGCGATTCAGTGAATGGATGAGTGAATTAATGAATGGATGAGTGAATTAATGAATGGATGAATAAGTTAATGAGATACTAAGCCAATGGAAAATGAGTTAATGAGCTAGTCTGTGAATGAATGAATAAGTTCATATGCTACTTAATGATTGGATGAATGAGTAAATGAGCGATTCTGTGAATGAATAAGTTAATGAGTGCCTCAATAGGTGAACAAGTGAGTTAATGAACTAATCATTTAATGACTAAATAAGTTAATGAGACACTCAGTGAATGTATTAATAAGTTAATGAGCGCTTCAGTAAATGAACGAATAAATTCATCAGCTACTTAGTGAACGTATCGCATGAATAAGTTAATGATTTATTCAGTGAATGGATGAGAAAGTTAATAAGCGATTAAAATAATATAAATATGCATGGATGAGTGAATTAATTAATGACTCGATGAACGAATAATTGAGTAAATAAGTGATTCATTTAATAGAGGTGGGAATAAATAAACGACTGAGTGAGTGGATGAGTGAGTTAATGAGTATTTCAGTCAATGGATGAGTTATTGAGTTAATGAAATAATCAGTGAATGGATGAATAAGTTAATGAGGAACTTAGTGATTGGATGAATAAGTTAATGAGGAACTTAGTGATTGGATGAATAAGTTAATGAGGAACTTAGTGATTGGATGAATAAGTTAATGAGGAACTTAGTGATTGGATGAATAAGTTAATGAGGAACTTAGTGATTGGATGAATAAGTTAATGAGGAACTTAGTGATTGGATGAATACGTTAATGAGGAACTTAGTGATTGGATGAATAAGTTAATGAGGAACTTAGTGATTGGATGAATAAGTTAATGAGGAACTTAGTGATTGGATGAATAAGTTAATGAGGAACTTAGTGATTGGATGAATAAGTTAATGAGGAACTTAGTGATTGGATGAATACGTTAATGAGGAACTTAGTGAATGGAAGAATAAGTCATTGAGGTACTCAATGAATGGATGAATGAATTAATGAGCGGCACATTGAATGAATGAATGAATGAATTATTGAATGTATGATTGAGTTCATGGACAACTCAGTGAATAATTGAATAAGTGCATGAACAACTCAGTGAATTGCTGAATGAGCGACTCAGTGAATAAGAGATGAATGAACAAGTAAACAGATGTATTAATGAATTAGTTAGTGAATGGCGGAATGAATATGTGAGTGGTAAGAAGTAAGTTAAACAGTAACGATTGAATGCTGGACTGATGGATTAATATGTACGAGTATATCACTGGATGCACAGGTTAATGTGTGGATGAATGAAGAGAAAAACTTAAGTTACATTAATTAATTGGAGAATTGGAGGAAAAAGTCTGGAAAGTTAATGTGATGAGTCCCCTCTTCACCTGTAGAGTGAATATTAGAATGATTAATTATACTGAATGAGAAAGTAAATGAAACACAGAGTGAATGAACACGTGAATAATATGTTTAAATCATTTAGTAATGAGTGAATTTCTTATACCCTATTTACTTCCCCTACGACTTAAAAGTCGAGATTATGTTTATTGCGAATTCTAATTTGCTATTGTGTATTACATACCTTGTGACTAGTAAGTATACTCAATTTATATTATTCATCTGTAGCACAATCGTCAATATACGTATTATTACTGGATGAACTTCTGCAGCAATTAGACTAATAAATAATAATTCAGCTAATAATTAGCAAATGTACTGCATTTCAGCGCACGTGACAAAATGTTTCATGTATGAAGTTTTCCTTCCTATTTTTTAATGTTAAGTGTTCAGTTATTAATATGGCTATCTGATAGGAAATTCATAACACTCTACTTGATTATTCCATCAAACTTGTCAGTATATACATAAGTAATAAGAGCATAAATTGCTAATATAACGAAGATGACAACATAATGATGAACTCAATTATTTGTATAGACATCTTCAGTATTAAAACACGCGAAAGAATTAATATTTACCTCTCATATTATTAGAGAATATGGCAGTTTACGTCACTGGTTTATTTTGTTTATGTTTCGATATTAATGTATTCGGTGGTAAATGTTTAATATAACTGTGTAGTAGAGCATTCATAAGATTCTTGAATTATAATTGTCTGGCAATAGTAATAATCGCATAACAATAAGTTTACAGTGAATTATAATTCTTAAATA
Source organism: Periplaneta americana (assembly GCF_040183065.1). NCBI lineage: Eukaryota > Metazoa > Arthropoda > Insecta > Blattodea > Blattidae > Periplaneta > Periplaneta americana. The sequence goes on along the minus strand of NC_091121.1, from coordinate 67,446,707 downwards.
AATGTAATTCAAGATTTATAAATACACAAATTGCATTGAAGTAATCCTAAAAGTTGTTGAATTATTATTATTATTATTATTATTATTATTATTATTATTATTATTATTATTATTATTATTAGAACGTTGCTATTGTTTTATGATTTTTTCTACTTATAATTATAATACACGTAATCAGAAGCAAAAAAGTTTGTTTCTATTCATTTATTCCGATTTTAATGTTTTCCAAATTGAACAGATATATAAATATACATTATTAAAATATTATTATAAAAATCGTCAGGAATATAAAGAAGAACAAAATGTTTATCCTACCAGAAAAAAAATTGACATGTTCTTTAGCTGAACCTAAATGTTACACAACCACTGGAATAAATCATAGCCAGAGTTACGGCTAAGGTTATCCAACTCTATTTTGATAATAAATCCTGACCTAGATTATTTTGAGTCTAATAAAATTTAATAAAAAAAAATACGCAAATTATCTAGTCCCCTCTTTTTTTCCTTTTTCTTAGTTTCAATATACTATTTACTCATTCCAACTCATACTGTGTTTCTGACTTGATTTTCTATTTTCATTTTCGTATATCCCTGTTTTATAATAATTGTACCTTGCGGTTTTGTAGTTTTGTGAAATCTTTGTAATATTCTTTGGTACAAAACGTATTTACAGGAACCGCTCCCGAACACGAGCTTGCTCAAACGGATGTGCTCTACGTCAATAATATGTATTTATTTTGTATTTTATGTGGCAATAAATACTGAATAAATCACAATTATCATGAAAGATAAAATCTCATGTACATGACGATGATGTTCACGAAGATGTGTTATTATTACTACTTCTGCTGCTGCTTCCCACAAAACACAGATTACAAAAATTACAATAACGAAGAATGAGTCATATTTTTAATTTTACAACTATGAATATAATGGTTGCTAGTAAGCGTTTTTCAAATAATGTAAGCAGTTGGTGAGATTGTTATTTTCTTTACTATATTCGACTCTGGTATTCTGTAAGTGGTAGCAATATGTATAATGAATCATTCTGAAACATTTATACAGTATTATGATGACCTGACTATATAACCAAAGCCATCGTTTCTGGCGCGTGAAATAAGTAACGGGAACCTTGAAAGCGAATATCTTATCTTTGCCACAGTCTATGGACAAGAAAGCTGACAACTGTGATTGGCAGATTACTGACGTCACATCTGTTTAGAAGATGGTACCAGTCTCAGCCGAAGTAGCAAGAAATGCCACTAAATGGTCAGTGTACTCAAGGACACACTCCAGTAACGCAATATGCGAGTGTCTTGCCCTTGACGCAATCAGTAGGCAATAAGACTGACAACTGTGATTGGCAGATTGCTGAAGTGACATGTATTTCGGTGGTACCGTTCTTAGCTGCAAAGGAAACGAGTACTAATTGACTGGCTTTTTACTCGAGGACATGTACCATGTAACGCATGTTTATTCACATGTTTTTTATTTCTATTTTGATATTCATACATTTCATCAGTTTTTCAGCTTCCTTTATTATTATTATTATTATTATTATTATTATTATTATTATTATTATTATTATTATTATTATTATTATTATTAGGGATGATAAGAACGACGGCTGCTGAATTTGAGGGAGATGTTCTCAACATTTCGTGAGCAATCATTCTCTAGTACTAGGACACCTTCTGTAATGTATAAGTTTCAGAAATTATTTCTGACACCCTTCGATAAACAATTTTTCCTTGTAAGTTAACGAAGAAAGAGGTTCAGAAAGACTTTTAGTAAAAACCACCATGCAACCAGCTTTCCGTACAACATTTACTTATGGCACATGAGTAGCCTAATTTGCAGGATAACGTGGACCTATACAAGGGCTTCTGGCGTCTAAACTGTATGACTAAGGACATGGATTTCTCGAGACAAATTATAACATAGCCATAGGATCACTCTGTATATTTAATATCTGCCTTATCGAAGCATGTACTCTTAACATGATCTGTTCTTATATAGTGTGCTAATGATCTTAAAAATATTAAAAACTCTTCATTGTCTGATCTAATAAGCGGCCAATTACCGCTCTCATATAAGAATTTTTTCGTAATAGTTTCGTACTTAAGATAGTTTTCGGAAGAGTTTTAATGTTTATGAGAGTCGAGAGTCTGAAATTCTTTTACCTATCTAAGTACTTCTAATATGTTCTAGTCTTCTAGTCTGCAAGAGATCGAAAAAAAATTAAAAAGCTCATTTTCAATTGTTTACTCTATTAAACGCCCAGTTTTTACTCTGATACAAGGGACACTGCAATATTTTTAGAAATATTATCCTGTAACCTCTATGTCTACCTTAGACTCCGTTCAGAATTTAACTTCGAAACTTTGGTAAGAAGCCTTCCGCTATCTAAGAAATATCTTAATCGAGTAAACATAATAACACGTGATTTATGTAAATGAATAATAATTCGATTTTAGGAAAATTGTTGCAAAAGCACTTAAAAATAGTTTCAATATACTTGGCAGCAAAACGTCTAGTCTACCTGATTTCTCCCCGTCAAGTAATTCTACTTTGATAACGTCAATGAAGGAAACAAGAGTGCAAACGTCCCTTTAGGACACATCTCAAAGTCTGTGCTCCATCAACTCCTCAGGTTTTGAGGTTTCCAAGTTTAACTGTTGAATCTTCTGTTCTACGCAGAGAATATCCCCCGTTGTTACGAAACGCATACATAATTTTCGCTTTAATGTTTCCCAACATCAAAGATGTTGTCTTTATCGAATAAACTGCCTTGAAATCACATGACGTGGCACATATACAGCCTGGAGTAAAGCAAACACAGAAGCAATCCGAGCTCGTAACCTTGCTAGAATACAATATCCATAAATAATGAGTCATTAGTTTCTGGCAATTAATATTTATATCTTAACTAAATAATGAGCAGCATTTATGGTTAGATATGGTGCAAGTCTGGTAGAATGAGATTGAAACATTGGAGTGACTGTAAAATAATACTGGTTACACGTAATAACTTTCATATTAATAATAATAATAATAATAATAATAATAATAATAATGATAATAATCATAATAATAATAATAAATTAATGATATACTAATGTCATTATTATATAATTCTATATTATTATTATTATTATTATTATTATTATTATTATTAAATTATTATGAAAGTTATTACATATAACCAGTATTAATAAAAATAATAATAATAATAATAATAATTTATTATGATTAATATTATGATTAATATTATTATTATTATTATTATTATTATTATTATTATTATTATTATGAAAGTTATTACATATAACCAGTATTAATAATAATAATAATAATAATAATAATAATAATAATAATAATAATAATTTATTATGATTAATATTATTATTATTATTATTATTATTATTATTATTATTATTATTATTATTATTGTTCGAGCTGTCTGTTATTCGCAGGGACTTGATTTTTATACGATTATAAACTTCCTGTCATTCTATTCAAGAAGACACACTTATAAATAATTTATTACATAATGGTCTCTTAAGAAGGGGAATTATAAGTTATAATATAATATAATACTACAAATATTTTAACTTCGATATGAAAACTGCCTTTGTTATAATTAACTAATTATTACAGACTGTTACACTATTACTACGTCATACTACTTTTGACCAATAAAACGGTACGGAACGAGGTGTTTCAACCAATCATGGCTGCTTATTCTACAATTTTATCATCTCTGCAGCATTTGTTTTTATCACTTCCCTAGTATTTGTTTGTTTTTGTCACTTCCCTAGCATTTGTTTCTTTCTTTGCTAACATTTACTTTCAATAATTGTACATTTTAAAATCATTCATGTTTATTTCATTAAAACTTTATCATTTATCTTGTTTATATTATTTAGGTATGTTATAGCTTCTGGTGTATGATATTGTGGATAGTCACGTATCAGAGATTGTTTAATATATATTGATAATTGAAGTAGAATGCTACTGTTTTAATAAAAACGAAACAGAGTAGTAATCGTCCATAGAGTTCAATGAAGAATGTATAGTTGGCACAACTGATAACAAGAGAACAGCCGATCATAACACAATACTGCCATCTAGTGGAATATTTGTAATGATGAGATGGCACAATACTACATTTTCAAAACAGTTCAGTACATATTATTATTTTAGTAAGTTAATTATATTTTATTGCATTAGAATACTTTATTCCTTCTAATCCGCCTATTTGTTTCAAGAAGTAATGTATTAAAACCAGCTATAGGCCTAATAACTGAGAGGGAGGTTCATTGTAGTGACCGCACGTAACCCCTGTTGTGGTTAGATGTTCGTTCAATTCTGTCGTGGCATTTGGACGTGAGACCAGTAGTTGGCTGGTCACCTTTGGCCCTTCATGAACTGTCGTACCACTGAAGGACGGAATTTTCCAGGAGATCTGTATTTAACTACTCTGCGGTGCTGTTTTTCTATGAGATATATTTCAGATAATTTTGAGTATAATATGATACATTTTGGACGAACCAATAAATTGGTAAAAAGCTTTTTGTTTTCGTGTTTCTCATACATTGTCATATATATTTTCATATTCTTATATTTCAAGATATTATTGTTATTGTGTTTTGCTTCACAAATCGCTGAATATTTTTAGTGCGGAATATGCTTAATTACTTGGAATATTCACAAGTAGAGAGCCACACTAATCATGTTGTTATGGTAGTATGAACTATCTCTTTAAGGGGTGATGGGTGAAATTTCAATTTTCCACATTTTTCAAGCTATGCCCTTGTTTTTTTTTGTATAGATAATCACGGTGTGATAGATAATTATGTGATAAAGTTTCATTTCTGTGAGTGAATTATTTTCTGAGTTATTAACAAAAATATTTTGAATAATTTGCATATTTCAATATGAAATGTGTCGTTCAGTTTTTTTAGTAAAATGTTTGAATTTTTTTCCAAGACCAGTGACATATTTAGAAAAACACCACGCATTAATTTTTCTATATATTTAATACAAAAGGAGGAAAAAAAATTATAACTTCTACATACCTAAACATAGACATTTTTCCATTGGCACTATAAATATTTCTTTTTTTATTTCAAAACATATTCATTTAATCACAAAACCCATGTGCTATTTTAAAAATTTCGTGTTCGTACCATCAAAATTGAAAGTGCACTTACACTTCGAACCTGACGAAATGTGCTGAAAAAAGTGTGAGAAAACAGCGTGTAAAATTTTCATGGAATTGATGTTCAAGGGTGCAGACATTTATATTGCGTAATTTTTATGCTTTCGAGCGCAGGAGAGTATTGAAACTTGCTCAACAAAGAAATAAGAGAATGCTGATTCAATTTTACATGAAAACGAAAATGCGATTTTTGACTGAAAATGACCAAAATTTCACCCGTAACCCCCTTAAATATTTTTTGAAAAAAAAATCAAACTACCTCCCTGTCGAAATATAAATCTAATTCTAACATTGTAGCCAGGGATACTGCCAGACATTTAATATTTCCTACTCGAATATTATTTCAGTAATAATTCTCTTTCAGTCTCTTGTCTTCCTGTGGAACTAACCCCGTCATAGAGTTCTGGAAGAAATGAAATGTCCCTATATAAATCAATAGTCCTAGAGTAACATCGCCTATTACTATAACAATCACAAAGTAAAACAAGTTGTAAGTTGAGTAAGAATCGATATTGTATATGGGCTGAAATTGAATGACCTTTGCTTTTGCGGGTAAGAATGAGGCCTTTGTTTTATTAAGGGTATAATTTCTGTGAAGTGAAATATTGTCTGCATACCAGCAGTGAGAAACTCGTCTTGTATTGCTGTCCACATAATGTCAGAAACATCTGACAAATTAGCATCAAATTATCTCCCATCTGAATTTGATAAATTTATCGCATGTTAACCGGGTAGAAATGAAATTAAAGCAAAATTATTTTGAAAACATTATTTTAGCGTTGCGTTTGTACTGTTTAAACTTACCTTCTTACTTACAAATGACTTTTAAGGAACCCGGAGGTTCATAGCCCGCCATCGGTCCCTATCCTGAGCAAGATTAATCCCATCATATTCCACCTCTCTCAAATCCATTTTTATATTATCCTGCCATCTACGTCTCTGTCTCCTCAAATGTCTTTTTCCCTCCGATCTCCTAACTAAAACTCTATATGCATTTCTGGATTCTCCCATATTTGCTACATGTCCTACATCTCAAACGTCTGGATTTAATATTCCCAATTATGTCAGGTGAAGAATACATTGCCTGCAGTTATGCGTTATGTAACTTTTTCCGTTCTCCTGTAACTTAATCCCTCTTAGTTTCAAATATTTTCCTAAGCACCTTATTCTGGAACATCCTTAACCTCTGTTCCTTTCTCAAAGTGAGAGTCCAAGCTTCACAACCATACAGAACAACCGGTAATATAACTGTTTTATAAATTCTAACTTTCAGCATTTTTGAGAGCAGACTGAGTGACAAAAGCTTCTTAACCGAATAGCAATAGGCATTTCTCATTATACAATTTTCCATTAAATCTTTCATTCTTTTTCTCGAAAATAAATATAATATTTAAAACTTGTATAAGGCTGTTTCACACTCGGAGCCAATATACGAGTAAGTACGATTATTATCTGTTATTTAAGTGTAGCTATGAATTATACCTGTTATGCAAGTCACGGGGCAAGTAAATGAGACACAAACCCGAGACAAGGACGACACACTCTTTATGGAAGAAAAATCTTTAGTTCCTTACCAAGAATCGAATCCGAGTACCCAGATATTGAAAGACTTGAGCTATAGCAGATTATTTGAGATATAAATTCAGAATAATGTTTTATGATCACTTCAAGTGAGAAAACAGCTCCTCTCAAATCAACGATTCGCCCTCTCGCATTGCGAGGAGATGTCTTGGATGCGTCGATTTGTTTGCGACTGAAATGAGTTCGCTGGAACGGGTGTTTATTCGGGGCGGCTCGCATATTGCCGGCCTGTTCCCCCAGCCGAACCTAATTAATGGTGCAGTTCTTTTTTATGGAGCTTCTCCTGCTCCGCAGTGTAATTTGAGCGCGGAAGGATATGTCCGACGAGCCCTGCGCACGACATTCCTGTTGCGCGGACAAGATACGTTATTGCGCCTCCCTTCCCCGAGAACGATCACTGCCTTCGTTGTTTATCATGGGAATAAGGTCGGAGTTGACCTCGAGTCAACGTTGAAAGCGATTGAATGTACAAAAATATAACAGTTCTCTAATGTTTCAACTACACTTAAACGCTATTTGTGGAGGTTGCGAAAAATGAGTATTTTCCAAAATAGTATTTTTTTTCAGGCAGTAGAAAAAACTGTATTGAGCCTTTACTCCAAAGTGGATGACAATTTTATTTGTCCTGCATGTTACGTCCGTTGTTCTAATGGCACTGATAATCATGATTTTAGTCAATTTCGGTGCATTTTATAGACAAAAATATTTTGGAAATGTCAGGTTTTGTTTGGAAATATGAGAGAAATGTTCACTTTTTTCGAAAAAAAAAAAAAAGCTATTTGACATTCATAACAGTAAAACATACACGTCACTTGTCCACACCTGTGGAGTAACGGTCAGCGCGTCTGGCCGCGAAACCAGGTGGCCCGGGTTCGAATCCCGGTCGGAGCAAGTTACCTGGTTGAGGTTTTTTCCGGGGTTTTCCCTCAACCCAATACGAGCAAATGCTGGGTAACTTTCGGTGCTGGACTCCGGACTCATTTCACCGGCATTATCACCATTTCATTCAGACGCTAAATAACCTAGATGTTGATAGAGCGTCATAAAATAACCCAATAAAAAATACATGTCACTTACATCAATTGTATCATGGAGTAACAATATAACATTACAATCTTCCAGCAATAAAGGTTCAGAGTAAATAGGCCCTACATTACCAAATATATACATAGGCCTATATTTTAATTAAATTTTGAGATTCTAACGTGTCCACACCTGTGGAGTAACTGTTAGCGCGTCTGACCGCGAAACCAGGTGGCCCGGGTTCGATTCCCGGTCGGGACAAATTACATGGCTGAGATTTCTTCCGGGGTTTTCCCTCAACCCAATATGAGTAAATGCTGGATAACTTTCGGTGCTTGACCCGGACTCATGTCACCGGCATTATCATCTTGATCTCATTCATACGCTAAATAACCCAAGATGTTGATAAAGTGTCGTAAAATAACCTAATAAAATCAAATAAAAAAGAGACTCTAACGAAAAACATATTCCCCAGATCTCTACTGTGGAAAAATGGCGGCCTGGCCGGTGCTTCCTACATAATCAGCCATACCATAACATTTTTACAATAATTACAATTAAAAAAAACATTTAGCCCAACTAAGCGAATACAAATTGCATGAAAATAAAAATATGAATTGAATAACTTATCTCCCTAGATATCCTTTACTTTCATTCTAATGTATCATGGAAAAATGAATATATTATAACAGTTTTAGAACAATTTCAATTAGCAATAAGATAACTTATTATTGCTCTTGTACATAGAAGTGGAAATCACCGATTTTGAATGGATTGATAATTGCGACACATACAGTGTTGGAAATGACTGTTTTTATACAAAAAAGGCAATGAAAATATTGGCATTAGTATGATATAAAATTATCCGACTTTTATTGAAAATACTAATTTTATCATACTGTTTCTTGTGGAAATGACCGAGTTAGAATAAAAACAGTAACATATTCAGAAAGATGCTTCTCTAAACATACCGAAACTGTAGAATATTCTTTTTTTGTTTTCGGTGGAAATGATAGTTTTTGTTCCCAACCTCCACATTTACTCCCGTTTCAGTTATAGTATGCGAAACAGTTCTTCCGTTAGTTCTTTCTCTCTCTATATGTCTAAACATAATAAAACTTACAGTAGATTACAGTAGAACTTCTATCGTACGTCTCCTGTGAGTTAAATATTATTGTTCGTTATTGAGAAAGTCAATAGAATTTATATATTTCGATATTTTATATATAGATTACATACGATACTTCTTGTTATTTCATGCGATCACGCAAATATTCCTCTATTTATTTCATTGAATGTTTAAAAAAAAGTGTATTTTTCATTAATAGTTTAAAGTTAATATAACACATTTCAAATATAAATAACCTGTACATACATAGCTTCTACGTATGAATGTTTATTCTTTAATTAAATCCATGTAACGTATTTACAAAATTGTAATATGAATATATTCAAACTAAAACAATGTAATATATATCATACATTTTTAAAATCTAATATCACTCTTTGCATTCCGACGTTCATTTCATATCTCTATACACATTTTTACACTGGGAAACGACCAGTAGTCATTATTCTGACACTGCGATTCTAAAATATTGTAGTTAATAATAAATGCGAGAAATTGTGTAATAAAGATGATTATGCATTGGAATTATGCCCACTGTTGTAAATTTATATTCCAGCAGCAGCTAATGCAAAAGTGACGAAGAATTTTCTCCTTGATTCTTTCGCAGCAAACAATGTGTAAGAAGTTTGGAATAGTTTTCATATCACTGCATCAACAAAGAAGTGTTAGAGAAATAGACGTTTTTTTTCAATATGAATTGTTAAAATATTGTGTGAACTAGCCAGGTATAACGGAATCAAAAGCTTAAGATGACCATTCAATTCTAGTCACTTTACCCTGAAATGCAACTTATACGCAGTTCCGAAACGTCGGACAGTTTAATTCCAAGCACACGGTGAAATGTCGGAAAGCCTTCTTCTGAAAACAGTCATCGTGAAAGTCTGAGATCTCGTAGTCCTAGCATTTCTACCATAAGTAATTTTCCATCAACATTTTATAGACGAAATATTCATGCATAAATTTTACCACACCATAATTTACAGGAAGAATATAGTGTAATACTGGGTGAAGAGGTTGTGAAAGAACCACAATTAGGCAACCCGGCTCTAGACCGAGCCGCTTGCAGACTTCCGTAATGCATATAACTTGTTCCGTGATATGCAGTTCAGTATCGGTAATTCTGCATACCATAGACCAGGGCCGGGAATGAGAGCGGCTCCGTATAGTAGGCCAGAGCTGCTCTCGCACCGCAAGGCAAGCCGGAGCAGAACGCTCACGCAGTGGCGGATTCACATTGCAGCTACCTTTCCTAAATAAGAGCCACGGTTGTTCTAGTCATTCAGTTTATAAGGATATTACATCAATCAATTGTACAGTACAGACTTTATAACACTCTTATTAATTTAATGGAATAAACTTCGCTCTATGCAAACACACAAATCATTAGGCTTATTTACACAGTCTACATGCAAAGTGCTTTAACAATTACATAATGGTATTAATAATACAAACGTATGTAATAAAGAATTTCAATCGGAAACACAAGAAGAAAATTATTAATAAACATTATCTTACAATTTTCTTTTGCATGAATGAACTATTGCAACAAAATCTTACTTATATCGATCTGAAATCAATAAATATTTTCTATTTAAACAAAACTTCTTGAAACTCAATAACCAAAATAACTTTGCGTTTGTTTATGAGATCGTTTTATTTGCAGAAGCCGTTCAATGTTTGGAAGATATGAATTAGCCATGTTCAATCTCAAAATATTATTTAGGTTTTCGTCTGACATACAGCTTCTCAGACGGATGCATCTTCAAAGTTCGCCATCCTACTACAGAGTCGCCACCGGCGTGGCTCAGTCGGTTAAGGCGCATGCCTGACGGTCTGAAGTTGAGCTCGGGCGCGGGTTCGATCCCCGATTGGGCTGATTACCTGGTTGGGTTTTTTCCAAGGTTTTCCCCAACCGTAAGGTGAATGCCAGGTAATCTATGGCGAATTCTCGGCCTCATCTCGCCAAATACCATCTCGCTATCAACAATCTCATCGACGCTAAATAACCTCGTAGTTGATACAGCGTCGTTAAATAACCAACTAAAAAAATACTACAGAGTCAACCACTGTCCTGACAGTGAGTGACGTTCAGTATGCAAGCGTCACATTGCTCGGGAGAATTTGCTCTTCAAAGTAAACAGGCTCATTTCTCAGAATCACGTAATGTGCCCAGCCCTGCCATAGACTATAAATGTAATAGATTTTAGTACTATTCTGCGTATCACTATTAACAAACTCTGTTTGTAACCGGAGTTTGCAAGCTACATGGCCGACAGAAGGGTTGCCGCGTTGTGGTTTCTCTCCTATCTATTCACATGATGAAAGTGAAAGATTTTGTTTGCTGATAATATTCCACGCGTTGTTGGTTAGAAAAAATAGTGCATTTGTCAACACCTGAGATTAAATTTATATGACATTAACCTGCCACTGTTTTCAATTAGTAAATTTCTATACTTACAAGATAACATGTAATTTTATTGTGACATTTACCTACAAACGCAAACAATAAAGATAAAATCTCTCTCAATGCAATATCTTTGCATTCTGGCCCTAAGTGGAACTAGGAATGTAACTTACTTAATCCAGTTTATTTTAATAATGTTTTAATGTTTTCATATCGTACCAAATATGAACAGAATTCATCAATTCGTTTAAGAAAAATTGATGTACACAGAGGGACTGCACGTCGAAAACCACTTTTTGAGTATTGTGGGTACAAAAATAATACAGTACATTATTTCCGTGAATATTTCGAAATTTAATTTGTAGTTGAGTATAAATCGTAAAATGAGAAAGCAAGATTTGTCAGGTTGCACAGTAAAGAATTTTGGAGCAAAATCGAAAATCGGAATCTGGAATGCTTTTCCCCAGAGCCGATTCGAGTGCTTGTCAATGCAGGTTACGAGAGATGTGAAGCTCCCCGTGAGGACCTGGTGTGAACTGGAGTGTGCCGCGTAATGAAGGCGTTCGTGCTGCACTTGTGTGATTTCGGTGGGGTTGTTTATGACACAGTATACGAGAAAAAAGGAGCTGCCTTCAACACTGATCTCTGATTGCTTCTCAGGTTACAAGTTGAAGAAGAGCGGGGGGAAGGGAGATAAGAAAAAGGTTGATATAAGGGAGGATGAGGAGATGTCGTACGTGGGTTCTTTCTGCTAACGAGGTCGTCTCCAATAACTTTTTTGATATATAGAGTGGTCCATAAAGGGGAGGAAAAAGGTCGCAGAAGGAACAAGTAAGGAAATGTTCATATTACGCAACACGTTGAATTTCTCTTCAGAAAATATGCACCGAGAGCCAATGTCATTCACTGTAGAGTGTATTTAAATTTCACTGATATGCATTGAAGGAACAGTCCTTTGTAGTCTGGTGCTTACAGTTCTTGCTTCTAGAACGAAGCGTGGCTGCAGACGTTGATATATTTTAGGAGGAATAAATCAATTCCGGACCCATAGGACGAGGAAGTAAAACTGATGATCTCGTGTAGTAAATTTTACTACTGGCATAAGATCCATTTGTCCATGGAAAACAAAGATAAAATAATATGTCCAAGTACGATACTACTCGATTTTCAACTTTAGATAATAAACGTCCAACGGCAATGATTGTGAAGACATCTGGTAGAAGAAAGACAGAAAATAGATGTCAGTTATGCCGAAATAAGTCTAAAACGAGGAAGCACGTTTGCGGTAATGTAAAAGAACCTTCATCTGTTTGTGACAAAGAAAAAGGCAACACGTATACAATATGATTCTGATCGACACATTTGAGGCAGACCTCAGTAAAACGTATTACAATAACTGAGGGGTGTTCATGACATAGTTTAAAATATTTATACTATAAAAACAGTGATTTTATTAAAATTATGCATGTATTTATTCACACTGAAAATGGGTATATACCCTGTGGCAGTGGTAACTAATTACACTCAATGATGACATTAATATTAAATACAATTAATAAAAATACAATTAATAATAATAATAATAATAATAATAATAATAATAATAATAATAACAACAATAACAGGGAGCTTCCTAAATTAAATGAAGCACGATGACTTAAAATAATATTTAAAGTAATCTAATTTGTATTTTAACTCTAAGTTCGAAATAAAACCCATGAGTATGATATGTTCATACATGCACAAGTACCTTTCAGCACTACACTCATTTCGCTGACAACTCACTCACTGCACTGTAACTACGATGCATTTCACTGATGCTATCCTGTTTTCACTAACACTTCAAAACCATTTCACTGTTCAAATACTTTGCATTGCCAATATAAACTATAAAACTTCACTTACACAAACACACTTCACTTACACAACACACTTCACTGACACAAGACACTTCTTCACTGATACAACACTTCAAATAACAAAAATCAATTACACCCTTTAAATAGTGTGTATAATAATTATACTACCGTCTATTAGTAAAGTCCTTAAGCATATTTTTAAATACATTTTTGGTTATTGGTAAAGCCTTTAATAAGTCTGCACGTGTAAGTACGTGTTATAAACCACAACTACATTTCCTTTTCCAAACTTCGCAGATTTCCTACTGTCTATAGCTTGATTAATATTATCTCCAGAGCAGCCAATAATGTAGTACACAAATGTACGTACACCTGTAGGCAACTATGTACAGTGTGCGGCATATAAAATTTACCGGCATTATAGCCAGTCATAGATGCTCTCTCGCACGGGAGGAAAACGAATCGGCGGTAAAAAGGCGGTGATTTAGGCCTTTAAAAATAATGCACCGGTAATAGGTAATAAGAAAACGTTGTGTTCTTAACTTTTATCAAAGCATCTGTTGAAAATGACGTCCATCTTTCTGGATGCAAGAATAACATAGAATAAATTTGCAGATATGCAGGCTAAGCCCTAGGAAATCTTCGCGCCGATTAGCACAAGAATGTGACATGTCACAAAGATCAGTATTAAAGGGATTGAGAATGTTTCACTTTTATATTCATAGAGTGGCATTGGTTGATCGATTGCAGCAAGGAGATCCAACCACTCGCGTGAATTTTTGTGAATGAATGTTGCAATCTGTTCAAGACGGTACTGTTGAGCCATCTCGATTAATAATGACGAAGGAAGCTTGGTTATGTCCACTCCCAGAATACAAGGCACTGGGGCAATAAATATCCCAGTTTAACGAATGAAGTTTCTCTTCACGATCAGAAATTGTGTGTGTGTGCGTGCATGCGTCATTACTGCAGTCAGAATAATTGTCCCTATTTTTTTGAAGATGCAGTCAAATCACAACATTATATACGAGACATACTGTGGCTATTTTTTTTGTACTGTTGACTTAAGATGAAAAACAGTATGCTTACTTCCAGCAGGATAATTCCACAGCTTACATAGCCGCTTTATCGTTAGAAACATTGGAACAAGTGTTTAATGATCGCGTAATTATTCCCGGGCGTTCGCCAGCTCGTTCCACGGATTTAAACGTTTGTGATTATTATGTGTGGGGAAATATAAAACAGAAAGTGTATGTGAACAATCCACACATTCTTGGAGAGCTGAAGAATGAAATTAGGTGAATGATGAATTATATTAGGCCTACAAATAGAGAGTTATTGAAAATGTTTCAGAATTATTTACACAGATGTGATTCTTAACTCTAGAAAGGTTGCCATCATTTTCAACATAATATTTTTTGTTAAAACGCCATCAGGTCAACATAACGTTTTCTTATTACCTCACACCGGCGCATTACAATATATATAGGCATAAATCACTACCATTCACCGCCGATCCGTTTTTCTCCCGTGCGGAAGTGCGGTCGGATCTTCCCACTAAACACGTGGGTTACGACCGGTAATGATTCCGGTAAGTTGCTTATATCGCACAATGTAGTTAATGATACAATTCTTGTAAGTTGTTACGTGGAATTATAAAATGTTTCCTTCGAAAACATACACTGATTTTCTTAATAGTATAATGTCGGAATGCTGAATATTTTCGGCGGCTTGATCTTGGATAATTCTCATGATTATTTGTTTGGTCTCACATGTTAGATCTCCGTCTACTTTCCTCTTCATCCCTAATCTAACAATTTCTAAACTAACTTTGTTGTCAGTTAAGGCAGAACGGTTGTGTGAAAAAAGAAGGTACAGTAAACTTGCGAATTGTAAATGAGGCAGTAAAGCAAGTGGACAGCTTCAAATACTTAGAATGTGCTATAAGCAGTAATATAAGCTGCAGCTAGGAAGTCAAAAGGAGTATAGCAATGGCAAAGGAAGCTTTTAATAGAAAAAGGAGCATCTTCTGCGGACCTCTGAGAAAAGAAGTAATGAAGAGACTAGTGAAATGCTTTGTGTGGAGTGTGGCATAGTATGGTGCAGAAACATGAGCATTAAGACCAAGTGAAGAGAAGCGAATAGAAGCATTTGAAATGTGTATATGGAGAAGGATGGAACGTGTGAAATGAACAGACTAAGAAATGAAACTATGTTGGAAAAAGTGGCTGAAGGAAGAAAGATGCTGAAACTGATCAGAAAGAGGAAAAGAAATTGGTTGGATCACTGCCTGAGAATAAACTGCCTACTGAAGGATACACTGGAAGAAATGATGAACGGGAGAAGAGTTCGGGACAGAAGAAGATATAAGATGATAGATGACATTAAGATATATGAATCATGTGAAGAAACAAAGAGGAATTCAGAAAATAGGAAAGATTGGAGAAAGCTGGGATTGCAGTGACCTATCCTTGGACAGGATACTGAATAAATGATTCACTTCACTCAGAAATTCGTTTACAATCATATAAGCATTGCAAAACTTATTATGAGCAACAAACCCGAATATTGCCATTCTTCAAAGAGTGCAGTTTGCTAAACTTGTGTTTTTTAATAACTAACCATGTATTGATTCTTTATTATTTCACCAATTTTAAATCTATCTTGATAATAACGTCCAAAATCTCCATGTGTGGAGATTCCCCTTCGTTCTTCACTGTCTTCAATTGTTTCGAATCTTGTGAAATCAAGATAATATTTTCTTTCATAATTTGTCCTTTATCAAAGAACGAAGTATATCTTATACACACTAAATCAATCTCATACACCTTCATTCGATTGAAGCAACACTTAAAATATTTACACTTGAAATTCCTTCTCCCTCAACTGAAATCGAACTCGTGTACCTTGGGTCCAAACGTAGACATGATAACTACAGAGAACTATTTTCCATGTTTTTACATAATTTGTTATTCAATAACTATTATGTTTTATTATTCATTATAATAATGGTTTTATTCTTCTGCTGGTATGAGGAACGTATCGCTTTCCGGGACAGCAAAATAAAATAATTCACTTAGAGTAAATACTGTCTCCCCTCCCTTTGCCGTGGTCAGGCATAGCATAATGGAAACACAGAAGGCGGTTTATCCGGTCACCGCTTCCTGTAGACGAATGAGCTCTTCCAATAAGGGCCCCACCCTTCAGGACGGCACTTGCAACAAATTGTGAGCCGTGTTTGTGAAGTGGGCGGGGTGCCCTCTATTGATACATCTCACCACGTCCAAACCAAATTAATTATTAATGAATCGCCTATCGATTACCTCAAGTCAACTTGGCTGATGGCAATTGAAACGGTGTTCCATGTGTTACAGCCCCTGTGAGTAAAACACGTATTTGTGGCTTCGTATAAACCAGCTGAAGCACGTAGCTTATAAATTCTTTGTACGAATTGAAAGTGGTAAGATTTCAACTTCTGGAATGGTAGTACGTATTTTATCTCAGTTCATCTGTGCAATAAACATATTCTGAATATGTAAATTAAAGGAAGGAGATATTGAAATTTGAATTTCGTTTCCTAATTGATGCACAGTTTTAATTTTTTGTATCAAGAAATATAATTGCTGCAACGACTTAAATTCGTGATATATTTTTTTTTTGTTTAAACTAAAGCCAAATTTTGAGAAAAAATATCAGGAAACAGTAATTCACTAAAATGGATATATTTCAGCCAATTTTTAAACACTATTACACTTTTACTACGTCATACTACTTTTGATCAATAAAACGGTACGAAAGGACATGTTTCAACCAATCATGGCTGCTTATCGCACAATTTTATCGCTTCCCTAGCATTTGTTTAATTTTATCGCTTCCCTAGCATTTGTTTATTTTTATCACTACCGCAACATTTGTTTCTTTATTTGCCAACATTTCAAACTGCAAATTATTTACAATGCTATAAAACAAGCTTTGCGATCGTAATTTGTTTTCCGCATAGATAGTCGACTGAAAATGGTGGCTCCATTCAAAACATTTTGGTGAAGGTAACATTAGTGAAATAGAATTTTAGTAAGTCAAGTAATATATATTTTATTGTATTAGAGTACTTTATTTCTTACAATTTTTATATACTTTCTCCTGTTTTTATCGCCTTCCTAGCATTTGTTTCTTTGTTTGCCAACATTTCAAACTGCAAATTCTTTACGGTACTGTGAAACATGCTTTACGATCGTCATTTATTTACAGCATAGACAGTCAGCTGAAAATGGCGGCTCCGGTCAAACGTTTTGATGAAGCTAGCATTAGTGAAATAGAATTTCAGTAAGTCAATTAATATTTTATTGTGTTAGAGTACTTTATTTCTTCTAATCTTTATATTTTTTCCTTCTAATCGTGTAATAGTCAATTAAATCCCACTCTAGTTTTGATTTTCTCTAGATAAATCAAAACCTCCAGTGAGATTACTGTTGATAAAATCAAAATTTCTATTACATTTCACTTCTAAATCACGTTCTTTAAAATATCTTGAGCATATTTTTTTATATTTGTTTCAAAATTATTACATAATTACGTCATTAGTGTCATTTAAAGTCCTGTGCATCAGATATTTAAAAATGACGTCACAGCACTTGATAAGGCCAAAAAGGCGCATTAAATTTTATGTAATATGTTTCTTTACATTTCGAAGAGTACATTTAGGGCAAAAAAAATTGAAAATTTGCGGTTTTTTTTACCATATTTTAATGTCTTTTTCCTTTAATATTGCTGCAGTAGATGTAACTTTAAGGCAGTTTTAATAAACTGGTTTCTGTTCTGCACTCCATAATGTCTTATAGACGAAGTAAACATTGCCGGTAGAGAAAGGGAGAAGGATAATTGCTAATCAACCAATGACAGAGGTTACGTTCCAGGCTTATCTTGAAGTAGGGCGGAGGTAAAACGCTGCAAACCGCCCAACTTCAATATAAGTCTGACCTATGTTATCTATAGCGAGATATAACTTTTAAATTTATTTTAGTCTTTTTTCTTAAATTTTATTACGAGTTCATGTATTGAATGTTACTTTAATCAGTTTTTTTAGAGTATAAAATTTTAAAAGGATCCTGTTTTGAATTTGGAATCTAATTTTCTATTTTCCAAATATTCATTTCATAATGATTTCATGAATGTTAAGGAAAACACGAGGATTTTACTGGAAGCAAGTAAAGAAATAGGTTTGGAAGTAAATCCTGAAAAGACAAAGTATATGATTATGTCTCGTGACGGGAATATTGTACGAAATGGCAATATAAAAATTGGAAATTTATCTTTCGAAGAGGTGGAGAAGTTCAAATATCTTGGAGCAACAGTAACAAATATAAATGATACTCGGGAGGAAATTAAACACAGAATAAATATGGGAAATGCCTGTTATTATTCAGTTGAGAAGCTTTTATCATCCAGTCTGCTGTCAAAAAATTTGAAAGTTAGAATTTATAAAACAATTATATTACCGGTTGTTCTTTATGGTTGTGAAACTTGGACTCTCACGTTGAGAGAGGAACATAGGTTAAGGGTGTTTGAGAATAAGGTTCTCAGGAAAATATTTGGGGCCAAGCGGGATGAAGTTACAGGAGAATGGAGAAAGTTACACAACACAGAACTGCACGCATTGTATTCTTCACCTGACATAATTAGGAACATTAAATCCAGACGTTTGAGATGGGCTGGGCATGTAGCACGTATGGGCGAATCCTGAAATGCATATAGAGTGTTAGTTGGGAAGCCGGAGGGAAAAAGACCTTTAGGGAGGAAAGAGTAATGGAACGGAGAAAAATTCTCTCCGGCGCCGGGATTTGAACCCGGGTTTTCAGCTCTACGTGCTGATGCTTTTTCCACTAAGCCACACCGGATACAACTCCGACGCCGGTCAGAATCGTCTCAGATTAAGCTCCAACTCTTGGGTTCCCTCTAGTGGCCGCCCTCTGCACTACGTCATAGATGTCTATGAACGCAGGACCGAAGTCCACGCATGTGCTGAGATGCACTCGATATGAGTGACTAGTTGGCCGGGATCCGACGGAATAAGCGCCGTCTTAAATCACGAAGTGATTTACGCATATCATATATATTATTTTAATGTACCGAAGTACATATGATATTTCCATGCAGATATTCTGAGTCATCATACGATGAAAGAGTAATGGCGCTTATTCCGTCGGATCCCGGCCAACTAGTCACTCATATCGAGTGCACCTCAGCACATGCGTGGACTTCGGTCCTGCGTTCATAGACATCTATGACGTAGTGCAGAGGGCGGCCACTAGAGGGAACCCAAGAGTTGGAGCTTAATCTGAGACGATTCTGACCGGCGTCGGAGTTGTATCCGGTGTGGTTTAGTGGAAAAAGCATCAGCACGTAGAGCTGAAAACCCGGGTTCAAATCCCGGCGCCGGAGAGAATTTTTCTCCGTTCCATTACTCTTTCATCGTATGATGACGCAGAATATCTGCATGGAAATATCATATGTACTTCGGTACATTAAAATAATATATACCTTTAGGGAGGCCGAGACGTAGATGGGAAGATAATATTAAAATGGATTTGAGGGAGGTGGGATATGATGATAGAGAATGGATTAATCTTGCTCAGGATAGGGACCAATGGCGGGCTTATGTGAGGGCGGCAATGAACCTCCGGGTTCCTTAAAAGCCAGTAAGTAAGTAAGTATAATGATTTCATGTATATATGGTTAGTTTTCTATTGAGATTTTAAGGGTATAAAAATATGTTTCGGAATTTCAAGTTCAAATTACTTGTTCATTTTTCATAGTTTAAATTTCAAAATTATTTCATTTATTGAATGTTACTTTTCTACTTAGGCAGGACAGACCATATTAGGAAGTTTAAATGTAGCAAACAAAGAACGGACGTGGCAAAATTTTCCTTTGTTAACCGCACAATAGTAGACTGGAACAGTTTACCTGCGGCAATCTTTCAGGGTGGTCCTCTCAAAATCAATACATTTAAGGAAAGGTTGAGAAGATTAGACTGAAAATGTAATTGTAGGTGCAGTGTAATTATTTAAGTTGTGTCATGTAATTAAATTGATATGTAATTAATGAAATTGATATATAATTAATTAAGATATGTAATTTAGTTGGTATGTAAATAAATTAAGGTGATATGTAATTAATTAAAATAATATACAATTAAGTTGATTTGTAATTAATTAAGATGATATGTAATTACTTAAATTGGTAATAGTTGGGTGAAATAGAAGTACTTGTAAGTTAGGTTTACTTTGCTTATTATAGGCGTTATTATAGAATAGTTTTTATTTATAGTCCTAGGTTTATTGCATATATTTATTTATAGTTAGAAATAAATTTAGGTTTATTTTATTTTTTTATTTTTCTTTTATTGCTGTAATTATTGTATAATTGTAATGGTATTATTGTATATTATTATATATCACTGCCACCGGGTGTATACCCAATTGTAGTGTTAATAAATACATACATACTTACTTAGTTTTCAATAGAATTTAATTTTAAAGTAATGAATTTTGAAATTTGATGCCCTAATTCTTCTGACTATATTCGAACGACGGTGTTTATATTTACTGTGTAGAATCTGTACAAATTTATCTTTTAAAAATGAAACTGTATGTAATTGTAAATTAATTGAGAGTAAAAACAGATCTGTCTTTGCCATGACGAATTCAAATTCCGAGTCCCCTTGCATTCGACACACACGTAGAAACCAGAAAACTACTCCCACGTAGATGACGCGGAATAGTGAACGGTCAGTTCATGATTGTTCCATTAATCAAATGCCGGCAGACCTTAAAATAAAATGGTGGACGTAAACGTGGTATAATTAGCGAATAGTTGGCGGTTGTTTGGAATATTCCAAATATGTGGGCTTGCACAATAGCACGGCCTGCGAGCACTGCTATCGATTCTGTGGACAGTGTCCTCAAACAAAACGTTCTAGCCTCAAACCATCCAGGACATCGTGCGTGCCATCTGTCATTTCATTAAACTGATAATGAAAATAAATGTCTATATTGAAACCAACTAACTTATTATGTCACTCAAACATCAATCCTAACAGCAGCATAACATGCGAATGTTTACGAAAACATAGCACATAATAAACATGCTGCTATCTGTAGTGGCACTTAAAAAGGAATTCATACTTTTTAATGGAATATACAAAACATTTGGACGACAAATTGAGCGGATGTATTTCACTAGCTTGTATAAACAATCGCAGTACTCTGCGTTGAGATGTAATGAACGGTTATTCTTTCGAAAAAAAAAATATACAGTTTTGAAACAGAACTCAAATAAAAATTACACCATTATATTTACAAATGTCTTTATAACAACATTATTTATTTTCCAACATTCAACTAAGTCTATAAAAAATTGTGTATTTTTCTAGAATTTGTTCATACAGGGTGCCCGAATGAAATCTCTTCACCGTTTGGGAACGTACTTTTCCAAAGGAAACAAAGTGAATTCTTCATATATTATTTTGTCTCCAGTACTTAATTTTCGAAAGAGAGTTTTCGTAATTCTTTCTGAAACTTATTGTAATTAAATAGCGTTACCTCTTTCATATTTAATATTCAACATATATCAGAACTTCTAAGTATTTTTGCCGAGTGCTTCTCATCTTAATCTAACAGCTGGAGTTAAATTTAAAAAACGCACAGTTATACAGGGACATCATTTTATTTTTACTTCAATTTTTATTGTACTTGGGTTTTTGAATATACTTCTCTCCCACTCCTCCTAGTAGCAAACTTCTATACACAACTACAGCCGCAAAGTCGTCTTATGGTCTTAGTAAACAGTACAGAGTGAGTGAGTATAGTATGTTCCAGAAATATGATCGCATTTTTCAGTGAAGAAAGAGCATTCATTCACTATTGAATCATATTTTCGCACAGGCACTGTGCGTCCGTTTAGTTACGTCGCATCCCGGTTTCCCCCACCCGTTTCTGCTGGCTCCTCTGTAAAGGCTAGTGGCTGGACTGTCTTAGCTCTTTTCTGAAAACATTTGTTGTTAGGAATTGGACTTCTACGTAATAATATACAGCTATTTCAAATAATTAAAATAAAGGGCCTAATTAAGTAAGCAATTGTCACGTGATTTCCCCCTTTCTAAGACGCTCCTACATAACCACATACTGTAGACGGACAGTAGATAGCATATCTGAGTAAATTTATCTATGCGGATCGCGCAGAAGTGAAGATTGAATTGACAGTAAGTAAGGTACACTGTTATAGAGTAGGTACAGAATCATTTCAACAAGCGTAGGATTATGGCTCTCCCATGCCGCCTGATTTGAGTGCTTTGCATTATTTCTTTGGGGTTACTGTGAAACAGTTGTGTTTGCTAAACATCCTACAACAATAGAAGAATTAAATAATTACATTCAAGAAACGATACATTCAATTTCAGAAGATATGCTTGAAAACGTTTTTGATAATATGCACAAAAGAACTGAAGCCTGTATCGATATGAATGATCACCATGTTCAATAATTTGTTTAAATATCCATATTTTGATTATTTTAAACATTTAAATTCACTGTAAATATTGTATGCTAATATGCTGTAGACTGTATAGTATACATTGCATAATAAATACGACCGACTGGATAGTTCAGTTAGTGAGTAAAAACACTTAGGGCCTACTGTTAATACTGTACCATCATTTCCCATAACTATGGTCCAAGCACCCAACTATGGTCCAAAACGCATTATGTTCTACTTAGTCCCCTAAGAGTTCGGTGTTTGCCATTTGAGGCACCACTGTGATTGAAATATGTTCCCCTTAGATGCTTCTATCCACCATTACACGTGGCAATGATATGGATGCTTAACAAGGTCAGTGTGCATCGTTCTATTGAATGTGCGAAGACACGAAATTATTCAGTTTGTGTTTGTCTGTTTTATTAAGCTCTCCTCTGTAGAACTGGTAAGTTATAGATATATGATTGTTTGTTCAATTAAACCTGGCTATATATTGTTTACTTTCACGTAATATTTACACTGGCAGAGGTTAAGGACTCTGCGTGAAAAATGTTTAACCTCAAGGTTAGAAGTCAGTCCTCAACTATGTACCACAATTTTTTGTTGACCATAGTTGTATTTCATTTTGAAATATTTGTTTTAAAAAAATGTGATGAATGTGATTATTTACTTCTGCAAATACGGTACCTCAGTATATTCTAAAACACCATTAACATTATAGTCCAGTAAATAAAGAAACAGACTGTTCCAGCATCAATGGTACTAGCACGAATGATGGACCGGTAAAACGAAAACTTCAGGGTATAAGGAAAACAACCGTCCCTGTAAGTGACTATGAGAGCAATGAAATTGAATTGGATACAGATTATGATGTTTCCGGTGTTCTCTCCATATTTACAGACAATGAGTCAGATGTGGAAAATAGTTCGAAATCTCTTAAATTAATGCTGAAGGCACATAGTTATATGGTAGTTACTTATGAGGAGGAATTGCTGCCAGGGAAAGTTTTGGAAGTGAGGAACAATGGAGCTGTTGTTTCATGTATAGTAAGAACCGGCAATTACTGAGGTGGCGAGAAATGGAAGGCATTTTATTCTATAGAAAGGAAAACATAATCAAACAAATTGAAGACCCAAAATGCGTCTTGAAAAAGAGAGATCTATTTTCAATTTCAGAATTACAAGAGAAGTGGAGATTCAAAGGATCGAAATAAGCCTACTGAATGTAGTTCTCAGTATGGTAAATAAACATTATCAGTGAATTTATGTGCATAATATTTTGCTAAGAATGTGTTAGTTTATTTTGATACCGTACTTTTGATCTTTAATATACTTTAGTTGTTCATTATTGCGGAAAAATGACTTTCAGATTTCACTTGTTTATTGTGTGTTTATGCAATGTGTGCTAATAAAAATAATCCATGTACTTTTCATTTATTTTTAATATTTCTGTGCTATATTATGTTTCTACCCTTAAATTAGATACTCAATGCATTGATTTACGAATAATTACAGCTCCAGCTATAGTCCATTCATGCTGTCAAGCATGAATATATGAGTGGACCATAGTTGGGCAACTCAGAATACAACTATGTACCAATGCTTATTATTTTTTAACACTTGTAATTAAATAATTTCAAACACATATGTCAATATTTATTTAATATGCACTTACAAGAGTCCGAAGCCAAAATTTCACTTAATCTGGATGAATAGTACTGAATATACAAAGAAAAATGTGAAAAATGTGGACCATAGTTAGGGGAAACTACAGTACTGTATTTTGATTAAATAAAAACTCGACAAAAATGATCAAACTCAAAATCGTAACATTTTCTAGTTCACGTAAATGGATGCACTAATTTTCTTCCTTCCAATAGCCTACCTAGTAAAGTTATTTGTATTGTATTTTACACTAGTGTCGTCAAACTTCGGTCGTGGAAGGGGGTAGCAAACAGTGTTTCCGTTCTCAATCGTTAATCCAAAGGTATAGTCAGGTTAATATTGGAAATGTTAGTAAAAATAAAATGATGTCCCTGTATAAATAAACTACATGAAAGATTTTTGTTGTTTATTCATCTCTGTTGTACGTTTGACATGACAGAACCGGTTATGATGAGATAATTATGACTGAAATGAAGTTAATTACTCGAAATAAGAAACTTTTTTTGGCAATATTGTATGTGAACATCTTCAGCTTATTCTCAAAAACACATCCTCGGCTCCTGTACAGAGCATGCTGGAATATATAGGTACTGCAATATCAAGATTGCGTAGGTGGGTCTGTGAATCACAATAAGAACAAGAAGGCAAAATGTTATTAACTTTGTAATAAGATCGCAGAAATTTCCAATATCTTTGACGCCTTCTGTTGCAGCTCATGACTGCGCAATACAATGTCGTAAGGAGGTGAAAGAAATACTGCTGTAAACCTACGTGGAGCAGCATTATCTTTAAACATATTACTTTATTTGCTTATGTATGAGCTTCAAACTTCGTAAGGTTATTTTGTACCAAGACACAGGTTTAAAAATTGCGGAATTCCCTGCTCATGTACACGATCTGCCATATATTAATGCCACTTCCCTCACACCGCAAGCTCAGCGGCATTTTCTGTCATACGCCTCGCACAGTGACTGCGCGAAATCGGCCGCCGTTTCAACGGATGTAACTTTAGTTTCTAAAACCTGTTTAGCGAAAGGTTCGAAATGACTTCTCGGACATTTTCTTCCCGTTTTTTTTTTTTCATAAATTAAAGCTACAGAAACTCGGTGCAGTACGAGTATGCTATACACCATTCTCAAACAATTAGAAAAAACTCAATAGCTTGACTATACGGCGCACGAATGAGTAATCCCTTCTGCGTTTTCAATTATGGAAAACATAGAAGCTTGCACTACACTACGCACGAATGAGTAATTCAGTCATGTTCTCAAACAATTGCCTGACAACTGACTGATGTGAACTACACGCATGTAACGCCCGACAAACTCTCTTGAGACCTGAAACGAGTAGGCCTGGGTTCAAATCCCGGTTGGGACAAGTTATTTGGTTGAGGTTTTTTCCGGAGTTTTCCCTCAACCCATTAAGAGCAAAAGCTGAATATTTTTCGGTGCTGGGTCCTGGACTCATTTGACAGGAATTATCACCTTCGTCGTACCAATTAAAAAAAAACTCCCTTGAGTTCAACGCGTACGATAGGCGCACTGTGGAAAGCAACGTCTCTGAACCGAACATATTAGAAACATAAGATAATGCACATCTATGAGTGTCTATGGAAGAAAGTATAAAAATGTTTAGTCTTATTCAGGGAATCAAATATGAGTTCTTTGAATGTGAGCCATTGCCGGCACGCGCAGCAGAACCAACCGCACCAGTACTCTGCACCACTGAAGATGTTCACGGCAACAGTGAACGAAACGTTTGGTGTCACAACCAACGGACCACGGCCTGATAGCCCGAAAAACTTTTCTCCTCATGGTAGTTGGCATGGTAATATTTTACGGCTGTGGTACAATAATGTTGCATTATGCACGATTTTGGCTCAATGTAAAGACTGTTTATAATGCTGAAGTACAAAAAAAAATCTATAATATTTTATGCTCGACCATGCCGAAATGTAGTAATTATACACCTGGTAGCAGCCCTTTAACGGACCTCATTAAAGTACACCTATTCATTAAAGTTCAGGTGTTCCACCAATCAGAAAATACCATTGTAGCAATATGAAAGCGCAAGTATAGATTATTCTCGGATATGCAATCGAAAGACAACTAGTTCTGTTACTATAATAATTAGCGCTAATTGTAAATAATATTCAAATAAATTCAATTTGTCATCTCGTTTTTCAATGTCTAATTCAATTTCAAGGTTATATCAAGATTAATGTTTATTTTACTCTCTAGATTATATCAAGGTAAATGTCGACATTTGTTTCTCGGAAAAAATCAATACTTTCGCGTCTGCGCACATCTCACAATTTACGAGATATTGCACAAGATCAGTTCCGCTCCTCAGTCAGATAAGAATAACATGAATACTTATGAATAATTTCAAGTTAGAAATATGGTCGAGCATAAAAAGTCGTGTGAAACTTGACTGTAATGGTAATTAAGACGCTCGTATGAAAATTATGAAACTAGCTTGCGCTCGTTTCATAAACATACTCGCGTTTTAATTACTACCATTATAGGCCCGTTGCATAATGTACTATTAATGGAAAAATATCGTTAAAATTATACAGTATTTGTAACTATAAATATATTATGGTGCAAAAATAGTATGAATACATATGTGTTAGATGTGTAACAGAATCTGGAAACAGACAATCTCGACTTCCTCTTCCCTCGCTCTAACTTTTCCTCGATTCTGTTACTACACTTAACAGTGTTGTATCGCAAAACACTATTCTTATGTGGTGGCTCAGTGCTGTTCCTACCATAAAGTCTTTACACTTGTCCCATCTGTTGGAGAATTAGTGCCAGATAGAGCAGTTTGGCTTCAGGAAGAGAAAAGGTAGAAGGGATGCAATTGAACTATTAGGAACAATCGGCGAAAGATACCTAGAGAAGAATAAAGAAATGTATATAGTATTTGTGGACTTAGGAAAGGCATTTTACAGAGTGGCTTGGAATAAACTGACTGGAATCGTAAAGAAAATAGGTGTGGATTGAAAAGAGGAGAGGCTTTTCAATAATATTTATATGAAACGGGTAAAAGTTAAGATAGGAGAAGAAATGTCAGAAAAAATTTAAATAGGGAGAAGAGTACGACAAGAATGCCCTTTATCACGTACCCTTTTCAAAATCTACTTAGAGGATTTAGAGAAGAACTGTTTCCAGAACATGGGAGCGGTGATAGTAGGAGGAAGAAGAATAAAATGCATAACATTTGCTTTGTTAGCGGAAGAAGAGACGATACCAAGGGATATGCTAGTGGAGCTAAATGACAGCTGTGGACAGTATGGGATGAAGATAAATGCAAATAAGACGAAGACCATGGTTGTCTGAAGAAAAATAAAGAAGGTAAATTTTCGAATTCTAAATGAGGCGGTAGAGCAAGTGGACAACTTCAAATACTTGGGGTGTACTAAAAGCAGTAACATGAGCTGCTGCCAGGAAGTCAGGAGGAGGATAGGAATGGCAAAGGAAGCGTTTAATAGGAAGTAAAGAGAAGTGACTAGAAGCATTTGAAATGTGGATATGGAGAAGAATGAAGCGTGTGAAATGGACAGACAGAATAAGAAATGAAACTGTGTTGGAAAGAGTGTGTGAAAGAAGAAATGTTGCTGAAACTTAATAGGAAGAAAAAAAGGATTTGGTTGGGTCACTGGCTGAGAAGAAACTGCCTACTGAAGGATGTACTAGAAGAAATGGTGAACGGGAGAAGAATTGGGGGCAGAAGAAGATATGAAACGATAGACGACATTAAGATATATGGATCAAATGCGGAGACTAAGAGGAAGGCAAAAAATAGGAAAGATTGGAGAATCCTGGGTTTGCAGTGAAAGATCTGCTATATGTGAATGCTCAGTTCAATTTTATTCAGGAGGTACCAGTTTCATTGGTAGTAGTGACAAATACTGATTTAATATTAGACTTTTATAATCGTTGTGGTTGATACAGTGTTGTTAATTGAAGTTCAAACTAAGACCGACGTCGTATTTTAACTAAGTCAACCACACAGGCTGCCCTGTAGCCTATAGGCACACACCCACTGTTGTCTCTGAGCGCCTGGATGACAGGCATCCATCTCACTCCCTCCCCCTCCTCCAGCTGCCACTCTCGCAGTCGTCCTCTGTCTCTCTCTACCTCTCCCGTGAAATAGGAAGCGCTGGCATCTATACCGCTGTTGACTCGCGTTTTCGTATATTAATTTACTGTGTCTGGATCTTTGCACATGCATTCACGACCACTTTAGCGCTACCAACTTAATAATAATTAATGCAGGTTACAGGGCTGCGAACGTGTTTATGTTAACGCAAAACACATCTGAAAGATGGACTGTTGCGAGGGTATACATTCACAGTTTTGTTGATACAGTTAAGGGTCTGTAGCGTAGTGACTGGCTAACTGCCTTCGTATTCTGCAGTTCTAATTTCGATGCTAAGGGAAAAAGAAAATGAGAATAAATGAAAAAAAGAGAAGGAAAAACGGATAGAGAAAGGAAGAGTGAAAATGATATAGGGGAGATCGGGGCAAGTTCGGCAAGTTAAGCTATACTTTCATATAAGTACAATAAAAATGCAATTTATGTTTCAAAATTTTAATGATAAATCCACTTGATATATATATGTATATATATATGGATTCAAATTTACAAAAAAGTGAAGCATTGAATTAAACATAAAAATAAATTAAAGATGCCACATTTGCCGAAGTTGCCCCACACTATATATATATATAGGAAGAAAAAGGGGAGATAGTAAGGAAAGAAACAGAAAGCGAAAGTAAAAAATCAAATATGCATAATAAGGGAAGAGCCACAAGTATAAGTAAATGAACATAAACAAATCCGATGGAAAGAGAGAGAAAAAATGGAATAGACAAAAGCAGAAAAATAAAAAAGTAAATGGAAGGAATAAAAAAACAGAGATCCGACGGAAGACATTAAAAATTAAACTATGGTTTATTTAACGACGCTTGCAACTGTTGAGGTTATATCAGCGTCGCCAGTGTGCTAGAATTTTGTCCTGCAAGTGTTCTTTTACATGCCAGTAAATCTACTGACATGAGCCTGTCGCATTTAAGCACACCTAAATGCCATCGACCTGAGCCGGGAGCGACCCCGTAACTTCGAGTACAGAAGGATAGCGCTATACCGACTGCACTACCCAGGCCGACTCCGACGGAAGAAGAAATAATAATGGAAATAAGCGAAAAAGAGAAAGAAACAAGAAACAGAGGGAAATCAAATAAGCATTATGAATAAAGAACGACAAATATAAGTAAATAAAGAAAATGAAACTACATAAAGGAAGAAAAATATAAAAATGAAACGAATAGAAAGAAGACAGAAGAACTGAAAGAAAGACATGCAAGGAGATTGGAATGGAATAGATACAGACAGAAGTAAATAGAAGCGATGAAAGTTAGGTGTAATATCTTTAAATATGCGTGTTATATTAAAACAACTAGGCCGTTGATAATCAGTTGATTTTTTATCATAATTTTCAATATATCATTAAATATGTGTGAGTTTTTCATATCAATTTTTCAGCTAAATGTCTCATGGTTATTTCAGCCAGCGTTTAAAATTAATATGATTTAGTCAAAGTACATAGCGTGTAAATGAACAAAAGTCGATACATTTCACAAATACTTTCATATATTAAGAGTATGGAGGGTGAGGGAAGGGTTGCTAAATTCCCTAAATTCCGAGCTTGCTGCTGAAACTTTCATGTTTTTCCACGTAGTCCCTGTTTACAACTAAAATTAAATTAAACAATCGTTATTATTTTGACAGTTGTTTTCAATATAATTCCTTTTTAATTGAAATGTCATCCGCTAGATAGAAAAGTACCGGTTTGTCATTGTACTAAAATATATTTATGTAATACTGTTGTTCTGACTAAAATTTCAGTGAACTTAGGGTTCAATGTCGGTAGTAAGCAAAATTTTAAAATAATCTCTTATTTTTTGTTTTTGTATTATTTTGTCTTGGAATGATGTAATTTTGAGAACAAGGTCCCATTGGACGTAAAATCGGCATTGAAATATAGTAATAGTACGTTAATTCATTTAACTTTTAGGCAAGAAAAATCGACATGGGATTCATAAGATGCATAAATGTGTGAAACTTTTGTGACATTTACATTTTTGAGGAATTGTTCTCGTTTATAAGGATAGTGAATATAATTGAGAATGATATAAATTTAATGCATTTTATATGTTAATATTAGACACCATGCAATATGAGAACTTATTGCTAAAAGTCTTCCTTCCTGCTACGAGATTCACCAAGAAGCCCACTGCCTTGCAAAAGATGGAAATTCTCGGCGAGTTGACATCATTGCCATTGATAGAGGAAATGACAGAGCAATTATAATCGATCCCACCGTGCGCTTTGAAACTGCAGTTGAACAACCTGTCGCAGTACACGAATAAAAGAAGACCATCTATGACCTTACAATTGAATATTTTAGTAATTATTCTCATATACAAGGACAGATTGAAGTATTTGGGTTATTGTTCGGAGCAAGGGGAAAAATTCCAAAATTCTCAGTTGAATGTTTTAATTCTTTTGGAATTCCTTTACAAATTTTGAAAATTATTGTGTAGACATAATGAAATATTCTGTTCAGATTTTACGTAATCACCTATAACCTAAATTTCTTTATATTCTATCTGGTTGCTAATAATTATTGAATAAACGTACTTGCCCAAGGGTAACTTCCATTTGAAAATTATAATCATAACACAAATGTTCATTTTTTTTTTATTTGTTTAGTATGCTGTGTCTTTTGGCAATCCTTACTTAAGGGCAGTTACCCTTGTGGGATTTATACAGTATATATATTGATTATTTTCTCTTTATTTCTTTATTGAATAAATATATCAGTGTAAATATTTGCAAAGGGTTTCATCTGAATTAGTTTGTTAGAAAGCCGTTAGTTCGAGTCTAAGAAAATACAATTTAATTCACGCAACAATGTAAGTCTCTTTGTAGCAAACACCATATCGATGCAAGAGCCTGATTCATTGCTAAGCAAGTGACATCAGAAGAGTGTGATGTATTGCCGTTGCTAAGCAAATGACGTCAGAACAGTGTGATATAACTCATCGCCGTTGCTGAACAAGTGACGTCAGATTTCGAGATTTCCGTAACCTCGAACGTAAGCGTTTACGTTAAAAATATATGATACTAAAAATATAACAATTGATTTATTAATCACAGGAGTACTCAAATTTTCAGGCTTTCACAAGTTCAAAAACACACTACGATGGAAGTTTAAAAATACATTTAGCTCGACGGATAGAAGACGACTCTCGGCACCGAAAAGAGGTTTATGAGGAGGGCAGCAGGATACACAATATTGGAGCAGCGCAGAAATAAAGATGTTCTAGAAGAACTAAAAGTTTAACTTAATTTGAAATACATCTATAATTTATTAGAGAAATCAATGGGAGCGAACATAGCAAACATCGCGTACGCAGCTCTGTGAATAAAGAGAGCTATATTTTGCGAATGTAACGAATATCACTCTCTGTGTGGCCTCAACATAACTTAACTCAGCGTTGTCAGACAGAGACTAAACGGGGCGGAGCGCTCCACTAGACTCGTTGCGTGCTCCGGTGTTTCCATAGACATAAGCAAGTTCACGCTCCGATCTAGCTCCACAACCGGTTTTGGAGCTTACAACTCTGACACTACTGACTTAACTGGATGATCACACATATCTAATAATGACATTCCTTACTTCTTGAAATACATCATCATTCTTCTACTTCTGAATTTGGTCTCTCTGTCCATATCGAAGACAGATCAACGATAAACGATTACTAATAGCGGAATTACCTAGTTACATTTTCAGCATATCTCAAAGCCACTGCTTAGGATTACAAAACAAGACAATCATAAGGCAAGAAATAATTTAATTTCTAAATTGGAACGTATTCTGCTTAATTTGTAGTCATAAACGATACAGATACAACGGAAGACGATTCTGTTTACATAAAATTTATGTTGTGATGTTGTGTGAAGAGGGACGACGGAATGAGAGCTTAAGAGAGGAATGGCGAAAAAGGACTAGGAATTGAAAGAATTAGTTTTTATGCACTGAAAGATGTTTGCTATATTGTAAAACCGGCTACATCCATATTGTTTTTCTGTGAAAGATGGGTAGGGTAAATATGAAAAGCTTCATGTATCAAAACCGGATATGCTTCAATTAAGACAATATTATGTGAAAGTAATATGATAGTCAATTTTGAAATTATTACTTGTAGTATGAGAAGTTTACAAATGTATAATATTTAAAAGAAAACTACGAAGTTTATACATATCCTAATCATGATTATCAGTGAAATATATTTCGTATTAAGAAAGTCGAAAATATAAGTAGGTCTACTTCGTGTTTAACTGTGACCAACAAAGTAGTTATACATTGTACTACCGAGTTACATAACGATGTTACAAATTGGTACGAACTGCCGTGCGACAAACACCGAACTCGTGACAAGCTGAGCGCGTGACTTGGAAATCGTAATGACTACGTCATTTCCGTTATGTAAGAGATCCTTACATGCACAGATATTTCCTTCGAAGTAGCACATTGCTTCCAGAATAAATTCTGCTAAAGAAAATTCTTCGGATTCTTTTCTTTTATTTCAAGAGTTATTTTAATTCTTGTCACGTTATCGCTTCGTTCATTGCACTACTGGGGCTGTTCGAACAATTGAGGAAAGAAACAACAGCTGGTTGCTTTTCAATTTGCTGGATTTGGAAAGTGCGTGAACGTTCGGAGATGTTTTAATAGTGAAGTGGTGGTTGTGGTGGTGGTGGTGGTGGTGGTGGTGGTGGTGGTGGTGGTCAATGATTGAGCCCTTTTACCAGTTTTGCTCTCACATTTTCTAAGATTTTGATCTAACGTGAGAAATTCGCAAGCAACATAACTTCCTTTAATATGGCAAGAGTTCAAGACAAATTAGGTCAAACACAAGACACGAAATATAGTTTACATTCATTCGCTACATAAAATAGATACATTTCAGTTTCCATGACGTTCTTTCTGGTATCACAGTTACCATGCAAGACGTCAGAGGTTCGCAGGATGAAATTCGGTCGAAGGGCGATAAAGCCTTTTTCGTGGTTTCTTCCAGAAGAGAAGGGTAAAGCTATGGATCCTACGTTGTAGACGAACTGTACGCAAACGAGCCCCTCTCTGATCAGTGGTTTCTAGGTAAAATTGTCAGTTAATCTCGCTCAATTTGAATTTCGATCCTGAATAATCTTTGCAGTTGGAAATCATTGTTAAATAAAGCATTACGGATGCTTCTACTGCTGCTGATACTACTACTGCTGTTACTATTGCTGCTAATACTACTACTGTACTGTCTTTACTGTTTACTGTTACTACTATTGTTTACTGGAACTAATGGTATTAACTTACTATTAAATTCATTTTTCTTCCAGAAATGGAATTAGAATTTGCGGATTTGTACCAGAAAGCACTCCTATTTCAGTGAGGAATGGATGTTAAGAGGATTACTATAATAATAATAATCGGACTTAATAATAATAATAATAATAATAATAATAATAATAATAATAATAATAACTTCTAGTAGTCACAGGCGTAGCTTAGTCCGTAGACGCGTTTCCCTACTGATCCGGAGTCCCTCCGGACGTGTGTTCAGTACCCACTCGGGCTAGTTACTCTGTAGAACTGTTTTCCGAGGTTTTTCCAAGAGTAAAGCCAATGTCAGGTAATCACATGGTGAATCCTCGGTCTCATCTTGCCCAATACTATTTCAGTATCATGAATTTCATCGAAACTTAATAACCCAGTTAATAAAGCGTCGTAAAATAACCTACTAAAATAAAAAAAATAATTAATATCCCAGTACCTGTAGTTTATACAGCGTCTTCAAATAACTGACTAATAAGTCGTCTGCTGTTTTGACTTATTGTGTAAGGCATGCGCTTTTTATCCAAGCGGTCCATGGCTCGATTCCCTGTGTATAAAATGTAATAAATTTATAATCCCTCTAGGGCAGAGGTCGTCAGCACTCGCTGAAATGTGCAAAGGGTAAGCGGTGCCGTCCCGTGTGCACCGTCGTGCAGCAGGAAGAGGTAGAAAGCATACCCGCTAGCAGCTACGAGTGCACCATTAGTGCACTGTGTTTTCCGCGGGTAAGAGACGCTAGACCCAGGGTGCTCTGCGCTGAGGACTGCTGCTCTAGGGCATGGGTGCCCAAACGCCTATAGAACCAGGAGATATTACACATCAAGCGTGCTCTGCTAAGGTCAATAACTTTCAATATAAAATATGAAAAACGACCTTAAAGAATATGCGCTGCGGGTTGCTTATGCTAGGGGTTATCTCTTACGAGTTACAATACTAGGTGTTAGTCTCTTATTGTATTCTGTGTTGAGCTATATCCGCGATGGCCCTGTGCGGTGCTGGTTACATAACCATAAGGTCCTATTGTGTACCTCTTCCATGTGTGGTTTTTATGAAAAGTAAAAGAGGAAAAATACAGTAGAAAAAAATAATGGTAATAAACAGGAAGAGTGTTAAAATTGAGGCTAATTAATCAGATTCGTTGCTGTAGTAAATTCTTAAATTTTGTGTACATTTTCTGAAAAAATTACCTCTAGAAATATTTGTTGTCTGGTTTTTGTGTATAGTGTAATAGATTGTTACCCCTGGAGGAAGATGAGTGTATCTTTTGGTTGAGGAAATCTGTGAAGAACAGAGAAATATTCTTATGAATTAATGTTTGATTATGTAATTGTATCGTTATCGCATATTGTAATATTGGGATTGGTACGAATTGTGAGGCAAGGAACAGCTGGTTGCTCTTCAAGGAGGATTTGAAAATTGCGTGCATATTCGGAGAGGTTTTAAACACTGTCTTTATAATAAATATGAGAAACTTTTCTTAGAAGTTCTTTTTCCTTCATTTGAAATAAGTTAAAAGAAGAAATCAATTTGCTTCGAACTTGGAATGAAAGCTCTTCGTCTCTGGAACACAAAGCCGCTTAAAAATATCAAAGTTTCAAAGTAAAGTCTTCTCCTCTTTTAATGACCGTTGTTTTGTATTGATTGAGACATTCTGGGTTCGGGTTATTAAATACTGGCTATATGTTTATGAGTATTAAGAGCTTTAATGGGGCTCTCTCAAGAAACGTAATTCGGTATTTTGTTTTTTTTTTAAGAGTTGATGGTGGTGGGGGGAATGTTTCTTCACGAGAAGGTAAACGCCTTACGGTCCCATAGAGTCTCTCCAAGGTCCCATTTGAAGAGCTCTTTCAGGTAGACTCACACTTGGTTCTTATAAATAAGTGATAGCAGAAGGAAGAAGGAGGGGCAGATAGAACGGCGTGGGTGGGAGATACTTGGAGTGGGGAGTCGTGCAACATTTGTCAGACTTTGTTATGCGTCTGTTTTATTTCAGTTCTTGAGGTAAAACCAGACTCTTATTTATTGTTTGACGACATTTAATCAGCTAATAGAGATTGTTTTCATTTTTCTTTTATGTCCCAAACCACGAAAAGAAATATGTTTTATATCGGTCGTGATACTAAGTTTCTTCATACCTTAAACATTGTCTTTTGTTAGCTTATTTATACAGTTTATCGTCGTCATCATCATCATCTACCTCCGAGAACTGGATACTTTTGTCTATTTCGTTATCAGTTTTGCAAGAATTATGTAAAACTGTAGACAAACACAAGTGGTATAATTCCCTTCTCATGTGATCAGGATGACTCTAACATACCAAATAAGACGTCGTCGTCATCATCATCATCATAAATTCATTGATTAGATCTTGTACCTTCTGTAGTCCAGCTTTTTCTCCAATGACATTAGTACTGCGATGGCAATGTGATCTAAACCAGTTTTTCTCAAACTTTTCTGTTAACGCACTCACTTAGGCTCTCATAACGAATACCATAAATATAAACGACTAATTATATGTGTAATTATATTATGAAAGTTAGTATTATTAAATCATCAACGTACAGTACCTACACACGTTATTTTCCTAGTAATTCGGACATCAACGCAATGAGTACCAACATATGAAATGTGAAATTGACGAAGTACTTCTTTTTAGTCTTATTTTTCTTTATTCCTACTAGTCGTCTGATTTCATAAAGTTATATTTTTGTGTGTGTTTTTTTGAATTAAGATTAAGATTATCTATACAGAGTGTCTCAAAAATAAACCGACAAAATTTCCTAGAACATTTTTTAATAAAACAAAGCAAAGTGTTTCAGTCTTATAACCCAAATAGTACTTCAACTATCAAATAAACATGATTTGTGACTGATTAGACAATGTGTTGGTGTACATCATACGTATTAGACATCTGTTTACTATCTGGCACCGAACTTGCGGCGGAATCAGAGAACAGCTCTCCATACACTGCCTAAGTTGGGTTCAGTTTGCCTAATTTTGCCTATATATATTATTTTAATGTACCGAAGTACATATGATATTTCCATGCAGATATTCTGCGTCATCATACGATGAAAGAGTAATGGAACGGAGACAAAATTCTCTCCGGCGCACCACTAGACATCTATGACGTAGTGCAGAGGGCGGCCACTAGAGGGAACCCAAGAGTTGGAGCTTAATCTGAGACGATTCTAACCGGCGTCGGAGTTGTATCCGGTGTGGCTTAGTGGATAAAGCATCAGTACGTAGAGCTGAAAACCCGGGTTCAAATCCCGGCGCCGGAGAGAATTTTTCTCCGTTCCATTACTCTTTCATCGTATGATGACGCAGAATATCTGCATGGAAATATCATATGTACTTCGGTACATTAAAATAATATATATGATATGCGTAAATCACTTCGTGATTTAAGACGGCGCTTATTCCGTCGGATCCCGGCCAACTAGTCACTCATATCGAGTGCACCTCAGCACATGTGTGGACTTCGGTCCTGCGTTCATAGACATCTATGACGTAGTGCAGAGGGCGGCCACTAGAGGGAACCCAAGAGTTGGAGCTTAATCTGAGACGATTCTAACCGGCGTCGGAGTTGTATCCGGTGTGGCTTAGTGGATAAAGCATCAGCACGTAGAGCTGAAAACCCGGGTTCAAATCCCGGCGCCGGAGAGAATTTTTCTCCGTTCCATTACTCTTTCATCGTATAATTTTGCCTGTTAAAAAAGTGGAAATCGTTTGAGCATACTCTTTCCATTCTGTAGATCTTTCAGATACCACAGCATTATAACTTCTAGTTAGATTTACAATGTTTTAGTAAAATTTTGAACTACTTAAGGTTTCAAATGTTTCTTTATAGTTATCAATCATTTTCATGCTACCACCTTCCGCGACGTTCTTGTATTTATGTTAATTATATGCATCGTAATGTCTCTGTGCATTAAATTCTTACAGACAATGTGCTTTTCATATATATTGCACATTGTGTCTCTTCATTGTGACTGCGGCTTGAAAACTTGAATAGCCAATCTTTATGCCAATATTGAATAACAGCTACTGCTGATTCTAGAACTAGTAGTGCGATTTGAGAGCAAATTAATATTCTTATAATTACACTGATATTCTTAACGTAATTTAATCGTATAGTGAAAAAAACTAGACTTCGCATAAATAAACTTACGAATATAAAAAATTTAATTAATTTCTCCCATCATATTAAATTATACATTTTAAAATAAAATTATTAAACGAACATAATACAAAATTATATAAAACTGTAAAGGCTCTCTCTAACGCATGCCATTGTGTTGTTTTCAAAGCATGCCATCGTATATATTGTATTACCGGTGCCATCCCTCTTGCAGCGAAAGAGGGGAAGAGTACAGACGCCCGCGAGCACGACTATATAAACTGCGAGCGAAGTACACATCGCGGGCTGATGCTGACATGACTGATCTATAGTATCGTTTTCTTACGTTGTACTTACCCTAAAATGCCATCACTTTACTGTCGTTTGGAAATAATTAGTGTCATAATTACATTCCTTTTAAGATAATAAATAAATAAAGTTGAATTTTTCTTGCATTAAAAAGAGTTTCACAAGTCCAACCACATTAAAAGTATTGATATATGCTTATAATAATAACGAAATTATTCATATTTAGAACAGCATGATATACATTCTGGTCTCTTTTATGATACTGAAACTTGTTCATGTAATGGCGATATGTGTGCTGATTGTAGAGGTAACAGAGGTTGTTTGATTAAGTTTTAAATTCAATCAACTTTACCCCTCAATTGATCTTCCTCTACCATCGATGTGCTCCCCGTATTTTAAAGAGATCAGTGCTATATTGTGTGATGTTATGATACTGAATACCTTACCAGATGATAACACAATACGGCTTCAGTAATGCATTTGGCATCAACAATACGGAATGTTAGAGTCGTCATGGATTAGTAACAAACACGCAGATGTTATTCCCTTTGAAACCCGATATTGCATTGAAGCATATCGAACTATCCCGATGTCAGAAGACTGACAATTCATAAACATATATAGCGTAGCATCAAGCAAAAGAAGAATAACTCTTGCCAGAACTTTCTGACAATTTTCGGATAACTCTAAATATTAAAAGAATTTGATATAATACATTTTATTAACTTTAACATCACTGGATTTCAATCCACATGCTTAGTTCTATTAACTTTCTTAAGTGCAATGTTAGAATCAATTTTACTTTCTCACTGTATGAAGCATAAAGAGAATTTCGTGACGCAGCTAAAGTAATTTGCGATGTTTCGGAGGCAATACATCTTTTCATCATTCCTGATACGGAAAAAATGGGTTTCGATCTTCCCTCTTTCTGTCCATCTGTGAGTAGCAATAGTTGACGTAGACTATATAATGGACCTTCATTTAAATCCAAAACACAAAATGGTGGTTACTCAAAAATCGCCTCTATTGCTTAGTTTCTTATTTGTTCTTATATATAAAATGAATTAGACGAAATGCCTATGCACTTCTGTGCTCAAGAGAAACTATTATACAGATTTTATGAAACGTAACGCATAATTGCAATTAAAATTGAATGAGGAATGTAATTTTGGACATAAAGCCCAGACTCTTCAAACTTTGTATTTAGAAAAAAAATATCTTTATGGAACTAACATATTTTTTCGACAATTGTTGTAAGAATTATGACGTCATCGAGTATATTTTTAAGTAACACCCTATAATTTTTAATATCATCTGAAAGAGAATATTTATTTTGTAATATTTAATTCGTTTTGTACTAGAGCAATATGGTTATGCTGTAGTTACAGTACTATTATAAAAATATGATTGTTGATACGTTTAATTTTATTCGTCGTTATGTTTTATGGATGAAGTCGACATAAAAAAAGATATTCTTAACACGAAATCAGGAAGCCAAGATTCTGATATGATTTGGTGACTCAAGACGTACTGTAAACAAGAGGTATCCATGCTTTTCAACGGAAGTTATTCAAATCGGCCACTTAATTCTCACTTCTCATAAGGTCTATCAAACTGTAACAACAATTAAATTGTTATCACACTAATCATAATAATAATGTTTCTATTTAGAACGAAATAAGTACTGCAAATAGTTACAAAAAAAGTTCTTCTCGATGGCGACATACCTTGCACAACAATATTCACAAAACATATTTTATATTCATAGAAATAGTCCTTTCTAAATACAAAGTTTGATTATCTTGAGTCTTTGATTCAAATTCCCCACGTTCAATTTTAATTACTTACTTTCCAAAAAAAACCTGTATACAGAAATATTTCTGCTTTCCGTTTCGTATTTTCGAAGTATTCATTCACAGATGAACCAGACTGAATATGAAGATAAGGCAAAGATAGAGCCCCAAGTGTTCATGGATTAACATCATTTGTATATGTATGTATGTATATATATATATATATATATATATATATATATATATATATATATATATATACAGGGTGATTCAGAACTTATGTTACAGAAGAATACAGTAGATAGAGGGTACTAAAACTAACATTATTTATTAAGCAATGGGTGTCCTATCTCGCACCAGTACGACGCTACACTTGTTTCATTGTTGTGGCTGGTAGGCAATCATTCATTCAAGGGCCAGTGACTTGACTGATGACTAAACTTTCAATGCAAAACAACAGACAATGATGCTTGACAACTTGTGCATTACAGAAGAGCTTCGAACTGACGCTCCCCTTCTTGTAAACAATACTGGCATCGTCGAAGCATTGACTGCCGCACCTGTTCAAATATGCCAGGTGTAGTATGTATGGTGTTACAGACGTCGACAATCCGTGGAAGATCATCGACATGGTCTACAGGTGTGGCATACACTACGGTCTTCAGATGTCTCCACAAGAAGTCAAGTGGATTAAGATTGGTGATGTTGCTGGTCATGGGACAGGACCTTGATAACCAATCCGTCACCAAATGTTGCCGTCAGCTGTTGCCTTGCCACAAGACTGAATTTTTCTCCGTTCTACCGATTCTTCATCATATGCATATTCAAACTTCACGACTGGTTATCTGCAGTACCCAAGTTTTAATAAATAAGGAACATTTTCTCAAACTATTTGAGATAAAATAATGAAATTATGCACACTCTTTTATTATTGCATAATCCATATTTCCCTGCAGAAAATTTGTTTTAGGTGAATATTTAAAAGACTTTACTTTGGCAAAGCAATACTATTTTTTTAATACTACTACATTTCTGAAAAATTATTTTGAAAAAAAAAAACAATTGAAGTTTTAAACTTCTGACTAAAGGGATTTGTTACATATGTATACCGTCTGTATATGTAACACCGTCACTAGAATTGTTGTCCTGGAGTCCACTTAAAGAAAGAAGATTCTTCAACTCTCTCTTATTACTATTTAAAATCATCCACACCTCCACACCCTCTTACCTAGCATCTCGTTTTGTTTACCTTTCACTACCTCGAACCCGGAACATGTACCTTCTCTCTATTCCTCTGCACAGAACATCCTTCTACTCATCATCTTTCAGCATATCTATTCCACGCCTCTGGAATTCTCTCCCTGACCACGTCAGAGACTGTCGGACAATATCAAAATTAAAATTTAAATTAAAAAATCACATTCTAGTTCGTGGAATTGCTTGTTGAACACATGTCAGGTTGCGCAACTTCACCTTAACCCATGACATATAGTAAATATTGTAACTATGCTGTTGTAAAATTGAAAATTAATATGTAATGTATTTATTATTATTACCATTATTACTATTATTATTATTGTTATTATTATTACCATTATTACTATTATTATTATTATTATTATTATTATTATTATTATTATTATTATTGTCAGTTATCAATATCATCATTGCTATCTCCGTTTTCTTTCTTTTTGTTGTATTAGCTCGATGAGAGCTCTATAGTGTTCTTTTGACTCTGTTGACCCTCTATAGGGCTTTACTTAATTTGTATCATTTTCATCAGTGTTTGTATTTCTTTTTTGTATTTATATGTGCTATCTGGTAGGATGGAAGAGAAGGCCTTATGGCCTTAATCCTGTCAGATTCAATAAATTATTACTATTTATTTATTTTATTTATAATGTACAGCAAATGTGTACAATAGTTCAGAACCATATCTTTAATAGGTAATGAGAAATTGTTCCTTATACTTTGTGATATCAGGTTAGGGTAGGTGGGTTCATAATTAGGTTCCCTGACATGGTAAGGTATTGTAATGAAGTATCGTAATAGAGTCAGTCATTTTAA
Source organism: Periplaneta americana (assembly GCF_040183065.1). Classification (NCBI taxonomy): domain Eukaryota; kingdom Metazoa; phylum Arthropoda; class Insecta; order Blattodea; family Blattidae; genus Periplaneta; species Periplaneta americana. The sequence goes on along the minus strand of NC_091121.1, from coordinate 67,404,537 downwards.
ATATCTGTACCAAATTTCAGATTGATAGCTAAAAAATTGTGGGATTAGTGATTAATTACGTATAACAGTGTATATGAGACTACGTTTCCCCTTAAAAAATTCAACATGTTAAATGGTACAATTGAACCACACTTTCGGAATAATATGTCAGTTCAAACAAAATTAATAGGCCTAATACACAACATCACAGTAAAGCCAGTCCTTAAATGCGGCAGTGGAACCTTGGATACTCAACAAAGAAATTGCGAAAAGCTAACAGTAGCAGAGGTGAGATTTCTAAGATTCGTACTAGGTAATACCCGGAGAGATAGGATACAAAATACAGAAATACAAGAAAAACTGCATGTACAAAATGTAACTGAAGAATTCCGGAAGTATTAACAGGATTAGCTACAGCATGTCTCAAGAATGCTAGCCACCAGATTGCCCAAAATTATCTTCAGTTACAAACCCCGTGATGAACAAGACAGAGGAAGCCCTAGACAACGTTTGATTTAACCAGCTCATCTAGAATTTCATGCGAACAGGCCAGAATAAGCTTAATTCCGGAAAGCCGATAAGAAGAAAATATATGCCTAGATATATCTTCTTCTTATATAGAAGCGCCAAATATATAAATTATGTCAAATGTTTCACTAATTTTTGTAAATATCTTTTGTGTGCAATCCAATTAACGGGTGCATATTAAATGGGTACATTTACGTAATTATGACGTTTGAGTGATGGTGTAAGGAAATGAACTCCAAAGTGTAGTAGGCCTATCATTCGCATCATGATAAAAAGATCTTAATTGGTTGGAAGTGTATATATGACATAAATGAGAAAGCATATGTCACCTTGTGACATTCACTTTCTATTTTTGATGTCAGATACAATTACTTAGATCCAGCAAAAAAATGGAGGTAGCAATTTTCATAGGAAACTATCGACTCTAAGCAAACATTGTGCATGAATACAAAATAATGAATAATTCAATACTTGAAGAAAAATTTCCAGTAATTATAATGCTGACTTTGAAACAAAAGTTACAGAACTTGAACAACTGTTCGACATAATTTGAAGAACTTTTAGAAAGGCAAAAAGAGGAATAATATACTTTCAACATTCTTGTGAGGCAAGTTGTGTCTGTTTTAATTACTACTTCGACATACAGACTCCAACTGAAATAACTGACTCGTTATTCTTGGTATTTTAATGCAATTTTAATTTGAATGCATTGAGTAATAAACAAGGAACATAAAAATTATTAATCGCCATACAGACCAAAAGATGAAAAATATGCAATCGGAACGAGATCAATAAGCTATCAAACCTCAATGAAACACTTTAAAGAAATTAAAATACATAACTTAATCTAATTTTGATCATACAACTTGTATTAATATTTAACATACTGTTTTATATATTTATATGATGTTACATTATTATATCAAGTATCCGTCGTTTAAATTGACCGCAAACGGCAAAAACTGGTCGAACTGTGTTCCCGGCCGCCGACAGTTATGCTAGCTGATAACCAGTTTTGTACGCTTTGAGTTTTTGAGTCTAGTACTGTATTAGTTTAACGTATTTACAGCTCTATATATGGTTTATTGTGTAATGATGTAATGTGAACAAAAATTCTATATAATTTAGAATAAACGATATTGCTTTACTACTGCTATGTGAAACGCATTCTTATAAACCCTGTAAGAGAAATTTCGTCGTAATTTTGCTGGGGATCGCAGTCAATTTTTTTAAGTTACTGAAACAAGTGCAAAGACATAGTATTATTATAGATAAAAAGTAAAAAAGACATATGCCCAATCCAGTTCCAACAGCAAAAATACTTTGATACAATATCTAAGGAAAGAATCCTTAGATAATTTGTTTATGAATACAGTGAACGTTCGATAACTCGGACCCCGATATCTTGGACTTCTGATAACTCGGACCAAATTTTTCGAAAATAAAATATAAGAAAATGTGATATATAGAAGAAGATTGACAACTTTTCAAACGTTCTGCTGGGAAAAACAACAACAAAGTGGCAGATCAATCACCATCATGCTCCTATAATAGATCAATCGAATTACAGTAGCCTCTGATTAATGCACTTTGTCCACTACCGTGTTATTTGTGTTTCCGTTCTACCTGGTATGTATTGATAACTTTGTTGCATTAAAGTTCAGTATAATATTGCTACTGTATAAATAATATACGGTATTAGTGTAGAATTTTATTTCCCTTCGATAAGATGGACTTTTCGCAACTCGGACAGATCTCCGCCCCCTTTAGTACGAGTTATCGAGCGTTGACTGTGCTTGAAATAAATGTACAGGGACATAATTTTATTTTTACTAAAATTTTTAATATTAACCTGGCTATACCTTTGGATTAACAGAGTATAGAACCGGAAACACCGTTTGCTACCGCCTTCCACGACTGGAGTTCGATGATACTGGCATAAAATACAAACAAATCACTTTACTAGGTATATGAGGGAAGAAAAATAGTCTATCCATTTACGTAAAGTAGGACATATCGCAATTTTGAGTTTGATAATTTTCATTAGGTTTTTGTTTAATCAAAATACAATACAATATTAACAATATGTGTTTTTACTCACGAACTGAGTGATCCACGCGAACGTATTCATTATGCAGTGTATATTATACTGTCTGCAGTACATTAGCGTACAATATAGAGAATGAAGTTAAATTGAATAATAATCATAATATGGATATTTAAACACATTTTTGAAAATGGTGGCCTTTCATTTCGATACAGACTTCAGTTCTTTTGTGCATATTATCGCACTATAGACTATTGCATCTAATTCCAATTACCAGTTTCTTCCTTCGTACTAGTAACTCATGTTGAAATAATTCTGTACCTACTCTATAAAAGAGTATCTTACGTACTGTAAATTCAATCTTCACTTCTGCCCGACCCGCACAGATAAAATTACTCAGACATGCTATCTACTGTCCGTCCAAGTGGTTTTGTCGCAGGGTCGTAGAAAGGGGAGAAATCACGTGACAATTACTTAACGAGGCCCTTTTATTTAAGTTATTTTAAACAGTTGTACAACATTACGTAGACGTTCAATTCCTAACAGAAATTAATGTTTCCAGAAAAGAGCTAAGACAGCCCAGCCACTATTCTTTACAGAGGGGCGAGCAGAAGCAGGTGGGGGAAATCGGGATGCGACGTAGGCAAACGGACAACAGTACCTGTGCGAAACTATGTTTCAATATTGAAAGCTCTTTCGTCATTGTAAAACGCGAAAATATTTCTGGAACGCACTATACTCACTAACTCAGTACTGTTACTATATTCGGCCTTGGTTCTGTGTGGAGGACAGATGGAACTTCATTAGTAGGAGGGGTGGGAGTGAAGTACATTAAAAAATTCAGGTACAATAAAAATTGAAGTAAAAATAAAATTATATACTTCGAAAGTGTATTCCGAACGGTTCTAATTTTCAAGATTTGGAAGTTGAAGATGATAATAATGATTTAAAAAGTCATGTGCCTACAATAAAGAGCCATAGGGGAAAGAATACTGAATCATAGTAATATTTTATAATTATTACACAATAAATTACGTGAGGATTGTACAAAGTAGGAACAGAATGTGTACGTAATTTTCATTTCTATTTTTCGATTCCAGTCAGTAAATAATATCTTAAGCAATATCACGTGTCTGGAGCATTGTTCACGAGATTTATCGATAGCTTCGAATAAAAATGACGATAGGATGAACATGATAGAGGCGTAATGCGGGATATCGCCGGACCGCGGGGAATCCCCTGTGCCCCATGTCCGGACACGCTCCCCGTCTGCGTGAATCGTGCGTGATGGCGCAGTTATTCCGGCGATTAAAACTGTTCCACTTCGCTCCAAATGTCCATATCGCGCCCGGCTTATTGTGCTACTCCCTCGTACTGTACATAATAATTTCACCACCTTTACAACGTCTGATGTCTCATAAAAGCACCCACATGAACCAGATCGCCTTGGGCGATCCTGCCGAGAACTCTTTCACTACTGGATTTTTTTCTTTTTAAGATTCTGTGATATTTCTAAAGTTTTTAAACCCTAAGATTTTATTCTAACGTAGGTTCTTGATGTCCGAGGGTGTGCGAACATGTACAATGAGGTTGAAGTAGTTCTTCAATTTCAAAACTTATACAGGGTGTTTCCGGGCTGGTGTTACTAACTTTCAGGGATGATGGGGAAGGGCACATGTATCAATTTGAGATAAGGAACTCTGGTCCGAAAATGACTGAGTCGAAATTTATAAGCAAAAATAGTTGTGTGGAAATGAAATCGTAATTTGGCACCACGTGCCCTCCTTCCCTTAACATTTGGAACAGTCGTGGAAAGATAGCATGGGCCGGATGTTTCCTACGTGGGTACTGGCAACCGATACAATTTGTGAGCTTGTCTACTGTTCCCATTGGCTCATCCGTATTCGAAAATCAGGTCTGCATATTCCTCTCTCGTGTACTCCTCCATTTCACTAGGACTGATCGACTGGACACTGCAACTTACACACAGACGTGCATATCAGGACCGACCATGTCCGTTACACATTACGCTATCTGCATTGCTTTAGTGTAGTTTCCTGTCCCCACCCCTCAGACAGCGTACGGAATGGAATACTGTAAGTAGACAACGTAAACAACGCCAGATGATTACAGTTTGTGTAAAATGTACAAATAAATACACATAAATAAGGTGTACAGAGGAATAAAATTATTTCATTTCCTCACAACTATTTTTGCTTATAACTTTCGACTCAGTCATTTCCGGGCCAGGGTTCCTTACCTCAAATCGATACATGTGCCCTTCCCTATCATCCCTGAAAGCTAGTAACACTAGCCCGGAAACACACCTGTATTTAGCCTTTTCATTTTAATCAATATTTCTCTAATGATGAGTTCGGAATCCTCACAAGCGGGTTGAAAAAGTCGAGAAAACTTCTTAGTCAGTTAAGAGTGAGAAAAATATTACAGCATGGTTATGACAAATACGAAGACGACTATGATGGAGAAGATGACGAAAATGAAGATTATGAATGTGAAGATGATAAAAAATATGGCGATTAAAAGAGTATGGGGTGAAGAATATAAAGGACACGTTGAAGATAGTTGACACGAAACAAATAGCGCAGTGAAGAGGGATGACACAGCGGAGGTAAAGGACTCTACGAAGATATAAGGCACAATGTGAATTTGAAGGACTCTGTGAGAAAGAGGGGCAAGTAGGGACAAGAACACAGTGAAAATGAAGGTTGAGGACTAGATGAAGATAGAAAACTAGGTGAAGATGAAGCACTAGATGAAAATAGAGGACACGGTGAAAATTAAAGACACTGAAAACGGAGGACTTGGTGTAGGTAGAAGACACGCGGAAGCTGGAGGAAGCGGTAAAGATAGTGAAGGGATTGAAATTGAAAATTAATAAAATCTTTCATGTGCTTACTTTCAACTGTATTGAAGTATCTATGGACAAAAAATGCTTAAGTGTATATGTACGTGAACGACCACAAATTATCAGAAAATGCAGGTTCTAAATTTCTAAAATTTTATGAGGAAATGAACTCACAATTGGACAAAAATTCCAAGGTACCACAACAAGACTTAATAGAAATTAAATATCTGATAAAAGTATAAAACAGTTACTAATAATATTTTTTAGAATCCACTTTTTACTTTAAATTAATTTTTTTTTTTCAAAATTTGACAATTTTCTCACATATTACTTCATAACTGCACTACCATTAGAGATAGAATTCTGAAATTTTGTACACTGATTTAACATGCATTTATGCAAGAGGTAGACTACATTAATGCCCATTTCTTTGAAAATAGAAAAATTAGGTCATAAAACATTATGTAAATGTTAATATATTTTATATAAGACAAATAAAAAATTAATTGTATTAAAATAAACAACTTTACATTTCTGAGAGTAGTCTACATCTACATTTCAGAAATAAGTGTTTATTACATTCAGGAAAAATATTAAAGATGTCAGAGAGACCATAATAATGTTATGGTTACCAAATGATGTAACTGCAGATTTTTTTTGTGTTTTTTTTTTCATACTTTGATAAAACTGGTTTGAAAAATATTATTAGTAACATTTTTTATACTTTTATCAGATTTTTAACTTCTAACAAGTCTTGTTGTGATACCTTGTAATTTTTGTCCAATTGTGAGTTCATTTTCTTATAAAATGTTAGAAATTTAGAGCCTGCAAATTCTGATAATATTTGTGGTCGTTCACGTACATATGCCCTTAATTGAAATGAAGGCGTGAGAATGATATAATCCTAAGCCACACAGTTATTAAATACAAGTTTCAATAATATTCATATCATAAATAAAATGTGGAATTTTAACTGAGATTCATAATTATTTTTGCAATGTTTATGATTACAATTGATCTGGAAAACTGTTTCGATGTGAAACGTTAATGTTCGAGCTACAAGAAGAGGAAAATTTGAGTCATTTTGTCATCAGAGGTTTACTCTGACATCACTCGTGGTATCATAGCAACATAAGTGTAAGGTGAATGTAGTGTTTCGTGGTTTCTTAGGACGGCCGTCTCGTTCCATTCTCTATTATTTTAATGTGCCTACGTTTTCCACACAATTTTCTCCCTAATGTAGTAGCTATTGTGTTATATCCATTTAGTATTCTCCCCTTCAAAATTCTCTTGTGTTCCTTTAAATGGAACTGTAAAAATCGGAACGAGACGAGTGGCCAACAGACTCGGAGCTTACATAATCAATTTCTCTCAGTTACAAAGTCATTTTCAAGGACGCAAGACTGCACATATTTTAATTATTTCTTCTCCCATTTCCCTTTCTTTAATTGTCATTCACTGTGAGGTTTTCCCGATTCCCTCCTTATTCATGTTGTAGATGTTATTATATATTTCATACAAGACATTTCTTTCCCCTTCTACTTGCCCCGAGCCCGTCAGTACAGAGCAGTAGCTGTTACCTCTTATACCTACATCCCCCCCAAGTTGTATTTACAATAAATTAAAACATTAAATAAAGTACATTAGTGAATATAAAATACAGGCACACAGATGTTTGACAGTTACATGGTTGAGTATATTTTAGTGCTGTTCTTACAATATTTTTTAAATAATTAAATTAAGAAATGTTAGTTTGTGTTGTGAAGTCGGGGGAGGAGTGAAACAGATCTGTGTATGTTGTAGAGTAGTAACTAGCGGTGGAGAAAACATTTATCTTCTGCTGTCAGTAGCTTTTTAATGTGCCAGTTGATATAAACAGCAATAAAATGAAATATAAACGATTAGTATGGGCTTTCGATGACCGGTAAACTTTTTTAATAACAGAAATTTTTACTATGTTGCAAATCAATTATCGAACGTTAGTAAGATGGATAGTAGCATGTTCCCCTTCACAGATGGTAGAGAGTGTGAGTAGAGGGAAAAGGCCTATCAACCAAACTGAAATGCGGATTAGGTTACGTCAAATTTTTAGCTCTTTTCCTTCAAAATTCCCTTCAAAAAAGTTTCTCCAAGGGAACGGTGAAAAAGCGGAGTGAGACAAGTGACCCACGGGCTTTCAGTTCATATACATTCTTCCTCACAACCCCAGATTCCCTTGCAAGGTCACACAACCGCGTATATTTTAATTATTAATTATTATCCATCTATCCATTCCCCTCTTTTTTCATTGAAACTTTCCTCAAAGTCCATCTCGTTCCAATATACATTTACTGGATAGAATGTAGTAATACCACAGTCTAGTATATACAGTCGCGAAGCTCAATACGTAGTGTATATGCTTCCATAGATAGTTGCTAACCACTAGGATCGCTAATATCGCCTAATTACAAACAACGCGAAATAGTACCGGCACAGACTATTGTTCCTAGCACCCTCACAACTCAAGCTTCGAGACTGTATATACTAGACTATGGTAATACTGTCTGTCCTTACATTCATCCTTCCCTAACATAAAAATTACATACCAAAAATAAAGTCGTTTGACTGTATACAAGGGATTTAATAAATCCTCTAAATCGTCTGTCACTTTTTAAAATTCGGTCTTATGATTCTCATATATTAAAGCATGTTTTGCTCGATAACGAAACTGATCGGTTGAAACTGCAGCAATGGCGTGCACACGCTTGTTTCTTTTCCACCATGTGCGTCTCGCTTTCCAACTCCATTGCATATTCTCGTGTCGTTCCCAGTACCGGATTGTACAATTTATCCATCAGCTGCCCTTGGAGGACTCAGGTAAATAAAATCGCGCCGTCGCTAGCTTGCGGGTCCATCTCCTTCACCCCCTCCGCCCCTCGCGGGCCTACCAAATCTGTATTGAACAGCGATTCCGTTCTGGAACCGCTCAAGATGCAAATCACGGAGAGGCAGCGGGATAAACCAGAAGAGGAGTGCTGGGAATCCTACAGCGCCTGAATGCAACCCGCCTCACCGCAGTGGAAAAACCTCACATCACTCTAAAGCACAGGTGACATCCACGCTCTGTCTTCCTGCCAAAGTAAAACATAAGAACCCTTTTATTTGAAGATGTCCGTGACAGGGAGAGAAACATTTCTACCAACTGCACGCAATACTGAGCTCGCTATTTCTGCTATCCAATATATTTATCAGATAATATCTCTTGAATTTCGTAAACATTCCTTCGACTCTCGCCCTCTCTGAAATTATAACGCTATTATTATTATTATTATTATTATTATTATTATTATTATTATTATTATTATTATTATACCGATAATCGTGAATTAATGGTGATTGTCGTTTCGCTTTGTATTCGGAAGGTCCATGGCTCGATTCCAGGCACCGGCTACCATGATTTGGATTTTTCGTAGTTTTTTAAGTTCCTGAAAACGAATGCTGGGATATTATCAAGTATGTCATACTGTAAGTGACATGACCCGCCTCGTTCTAAACCCTAATTGGACGGAGTTACGCAATAATAGACCAACCGACAATTTGGGGTAGGGGGAGATATTTGCACAAATGTGTTAATTTCAGACTAATTTAACTCGGAAAACACCGGCGTAGCTCAGTCGGTTACGGCGTTTGCCTGCCGGTCTGAAGTTGCGCTCGGGCGCGGGTTCGATCCCCGCTTGGGCTGATTATCTGGTTGGGTTTTTCCGAGGTTTTCCCCAATCGTAAGGTGAATGCCAGGTAATCTACGGCGAATCCTCGGCCTCATCTCGCAAAATATCATCTCGCTATCACCAATCTCATCGACGCTAAATAACCTAGTAGTTTATACAGCGTCGTTAAATAACCAACTTAAAAAAGACTCGGAAAAAAGTCAAGAATGCGATATCTGAATTGTTCTGCTATTTATAAGCAAAAATTCGTTTATTGCATAAAATTCATTTATTTATTTTGCTTTGAAATACTGTATTAATTCAACTGCTGGTCTCTTATTAAAAATCGGTTAGCCTTTTTTTGTATTATTTGTGCTATTTTTTGTAATAGTATGAATGTTATAATGCTTCTTGCATAAAATGTTTTATAAAAAAAAAGAACAAAAACAGATTTATTTCAATGGTTAATATCTCGAAACAGATTTTTGGCGCTTGGTCTCTTATTGCGTAACTCCATCGAAATGACCTTTCATTTATAGTAAGAGTAAGTTATAGTGAGTGTGTAGAACGTAACGGTAAAAGTGCAGTAGGAAAGCGTCCGTGTGTTTGCAATAAATGTTATATTGAGTGTAGTGAGCTGCAGAACCAGTTCACAAAGTTATAGTGTCCAAATAAAGATTTACATTTAAAGTGAGTTACAGTGAATAGTAATGTACGGTAAGTGTATTAAGTTACAGTGTGTGTGCAGTGTTTTGTAGTGAAAGAACAGTGAGTTACAGAGGCAGCTTAGTAAGTTTCAGTGACCGAGTAGAGATTAAAGAATATAACAGGAGATGTTTTAATGCTAGTATTGAAGACTGTATAAGCCTATAGTAATATAACATATCTCATTATAACTTTTGATGGTATATTAAGTTGTTCATTATATTATTATTTTTGTATATTCCTACTCCATATAACTTCAGTTTTTCTGTTATATGTAGTTATTTTTCCTTAATTACCAATGTGTGAAAACAAATTTGTAGTTATTATTCATTCATTCCTTATATGTATTTAAACTATACTATATTACGAATATCTTTCACGATTAACTTGTCAACTGTCTGTGTCAGTAGCCTATCGCCCCGAAAAACGTGCCCTCTAACGGAGAACCAGGTGTTGTGAACAAATCCGAAATTTTTTTACTGTTATTATTATTATTATTATTATTATTGGCAATATTAAACTAAATATAATGTATAAATTGTGATTTGTAAATATACGCCATTTCATAGTAAAATACTGCTGTAAAAGTATTTTAATAAATATGTACCAAAATCTTTGATAATGTACTATTTTACTACTAGAATTTCATACCTCCAACTAGTAAAACAGTGTTGGAAATAATTTACGAAAGTAATATGTGATTTTCGATATACGACAGTATTTTACTGCAAGTGCAATTTATCTCCATTCCATGGCACTGGTCTTGTAGGCCTACTTAAGTGATGTCTCCCTCCGCAATAACTCTGCACCGTGTTGACGACTACATAGTTAGGGAATCCGCTTCATGAAAGAGTCTAAGTGTAGTCCAAAAAAATGGGAAAACTTTCGATGTTGTAGCACCTCACGACGAACAATATTCATTGGAACGACATTTTCACTTTAACAGTTTTATCAAAGTTATCAATAATATATACGACTGTTTTCTGTTATTGCTTTAAACGTACAATGATTACCTACAGTAATCTCATTGTAGGTTTTGATTTATCTAGAGAAAATAAAAGTTCGAGTGGATTTAATTGACTATTACACGATTAGAAGAAAGTATATAAAGATTAGAAGAAATGAAGTGCCTACTCTAATATAATAAAATATTAATTGACTTACGAAAATACTAAACTCTCTTCAAATGTATTATTGTATCATCTCATCATTACAAATATTCCTCTAGATGGCAGTAGTGTGTTATGATGAGCTGTTCTCTTGTTACCAGTTGTGCCAACTATACAATCTTCATTGAGCTCTATGGACGATTAGTAGTCAAGATGGCTTTGTTGATTCAGTTTCATTTTTTTAGAAGTTGCATTCCACTTCAGTTATCAACATATATTAAACAATCTCTGACACTGTCTATTCATAATCTCATACAGCAGAAGCTGTAACGTAACCTAAATAATATAAATAAGATAAATGATAGAACAATTTTAATTAACGGTGATGAAATAAACATGAATCATTTTAAAAGATACAATTATTGAAAGTACAGTGTTAGCAAACAAAGAAATGCTAGGGAGGTGATAAAAACAAATGTCAGGGAGGTAATAAAAATTGTAGAATAAGCAGCCATGATTGATTGAAACAAGTCGTTCCTTACCGTTTTATTGGTCGAAAGTAGTATGACGTAGTAAAAGTGTAATTATCTCAATAAACCATTACTTTTGTAAATCAGTGTATATTTCCCTATATATTTTGTGAATCTTTTAAAGTAGAACACCGATTTTATTATTATTATTATTATTATTATTATTATTATTATTATTATTATTATTATTATTATTATTATTATTATTATTATTATTACAATCATAAGCTAATAATATTATCGGTATAATAAAATAACGTTTTGATTTATTGTCTCAAAAAATTCATATACACTACGTAATACACAATTGAATGGAACGTATTCGTTCTTCTTCTCCAAGGAGATTATTACAAAATCCAGTTCTTTGTGAAAGTAACAAGTTTTTTACAAAGTAACTCACTGCAATGTTCGCATCTCAGCTCATGTTCATATCCTTCTATTTCCGGTTTTCCGCACATCTGAAAAAATTGCAACCTGAATTTCGTATTGGAAGTTCATTAAGTTTCGCAGATCTTCTTTGGAATCCGACGCTTTCTGCTCGATACATTTTCCATACGAACGAATGAATGAGGCTAGAGACGTATACATTTTTCTCTCGAGACTAGAAATAGGAGGAAAATGGATTCTTTACAGTCTTCGTATTGTCACCTCTGAGCAATATGGATTGGAGAAAAAAAGATGGCTACTGCAGGGCACAATAGGGGTGTGCAATACCATATGGACTTCCACCCCATAGCATTCCAGACCAGTGCGTCAAGGAATGCTGTCCATCGAGGGAAGGGTGACTATCGCTCAGTCGGAAGGCATGTCCTCTGATATTATGACCTTACTGAAAAGGAAAAGGAAGACCTTGCAAATATCACATATGGATAATATTAATTGATTCCAACTTGGAGATCTGAACGTTTGAAACAAAAGCAAAGGTACTTTGATTTCTAAATTTTTAATATCTGTCCATGATACAGATAGTGATGAAAGGTTGATTTTTTTACGCATGAGCAAAAAGAGATCACTCGTAAACCTCATACGAGTGATATACGGTTGGTTGAATATTTTAATGTATTTCTCACATATTTCAAATGAAGGACATCGGAGCGATTAAAATGACACTGAAGTTTCTAAATCACTAGCAAATTAAATCGCATGTCCCACATTCTTTCGACCTTCCTCCTACAACTTTTTCTCGTTTTCCTCTTCATTTTATTGTTCCTATTATTTTTCATTTACTGCTACCTAACTCTATTCATCTCACTGTTATTTTCTGTTTTTTTATTCTCCTTATTCGTCATCTTTTTATACACTTTGTCAATTTCTTTGTACTTCGTATTTTACTACTATTATTTCTTGTAAGATTTCATTTCTACACACGTTTGTCACTATTTTCATTATTTCCTCCTCCTTCTTGTTATTCTACATTGCTAATAAATAACGATGCTATCTGTTTCTTTTGAAAGATCATTCTCTTGAGTTAGATTTCTTACATATAAAGGGCGAGTCAGAAGAAGAGATACAGGCTGTGAGGGGTGATAATATCGGTGATTTTGAACAAAAACGTTTATATGAACATATGCCCTGTTCTTAGCAGTATCTGACATACGGCTGTTTGAAAATCACGGACGTCAGTCTCATGTCTTTCGTCAGTACTCAAATGCGGACGCAAACAAAACATTAGGTTATAGTAGGATCAATGAAACGTATCCTGGGCGTTGGATCGGTTGCATTGGAGTAATTTATTGGCCACCGAGGTCACCCGACTTTACTCCATTGGATTACTGTGTGTGTATGTGGGGGGGGGGGTTGACTTAAGAACGAATCTACAAACGCAAAGTGGAAACAAGGGAGGAACTTCTCGCTCGAATTTCAATGCTTGTGCTCAAGTAAAGGAATGTCCGAATCAACTCAGATCAGCAACACAGCAGCTGCCTACAAGAGCTGTAAAGTGCACTGAAGTTGACGATGGACTTTTTGAACATGTTCTGTAAAGAAATGTGCACAATTAAACAGAACATCAGGTAACAGTATTTTAATTTACTATCACCTACACTTTTCCCGTTCTTCATTGTTTTCATTAGTTTTCTCTGAAGCCGTTAAGAACAGGACATATGTTCATATAAACTTTTTGTTCAGAATCACTAATACTATCACCCCTCAAACAACGTACCTTTCCTCCTGACTCACTATGTATATGTGGAATAACGTCATTTGAAACTCTTATTATGTTTCATTCACAACATATTTTATATGTAATGCAATATGTTATTCGTGTTTCTTTGTGATATTTGTATTCATGTACAAAGAAACCTTGCTAATTCGTAATTCACTCATTTGGAATTCGGATAATTCGATCAAATAGCCCCTTAAAACATATTTCAACAGATTTTTCGATTGTATAGAATGAAAAAGTTAAAATACCTCATTTCTTACAATTGCTGACTTATGTCACTGTTGCTCTTAATCCCTCATTTATCCATCAATATTTGAGGAATGCCAAGCTTGTGTTAACTTTCTATAGCAACGAATTTATTGTGCACGCGTCTGTTTATCGTCTATGTCAAAAGAAAACTGAATAATATTATTTTTAAATACAGTATATTGAAACTCTCACAGACTATAGTAAATACTTTCAGGTTATTTACTGTATATATGCGGAGTCTCCTTGTGTACAGGAATGGAAAAAACCAGGTTAATATTGTATCTGCCTTTAAAATTCATTGTCACAGACATTGAACTCGCAAAACTTGGATTCAATAAAGTCACTGGACTAGGGATGTCAAGCATGGGCATATTATACTCTCTGACAAAGTGTCTAGAAACATTCTACTTACAAAATCGCATGCAGGTATGCTCTTACGGTCTTACTAATAGAAACTCTATACAGACGTTTAAGTGTCTTATACTTATACAATGAGTAGTTCGTGTATACATCATCTATAAATGTCTTACTAATAATCACTACATACGTCGTGTATAACAGTATAACTGTTGCACAGCAACGTCATAGTTTCGTCATTACTTCGTTACGAAAGGTAATAGAATATCTGAGGTTCTCTAATGCATCCGGCAGAGCGCTCTAGTGTGGCGTGTTAAGTATCGATAGTACAACTGGCTCTAATCGATTACTACACTATATTTTGGTCAAAGAGTACAAGCTACAGCAATATTATTCTAGTTATTCTGTGCTCTTTGGTTTGTTTTTCTGTGGTTACACGGCAACCATCATAAAATGACAGTCGATACGAACAGCTGTTAGAGGGGCGGCCATCTTTTTTCTATATACAACGCTTAACCAAGGAATTTCGTGTATATAACTACTGCAAAGCAATTCCCATGTATAGTTACAGGCTGTTTATACATCCTTCGCTTATGCATGGTTTATTAGTAAAGTTTTCTGTACCAACTCGCGTAAGTCTCGTATAAAAACTATACACGGTTTATTAGTAAGACAATTAAAAGAGATTCTACGTTACTGTTACACCTCGTTTAAAGGCTAGAAATGCCTGTGCTTGATTACCTGCCCTACACCACTCAGAACGATAGAAGTATTTCACTCTTTGTATTTTTTGACATGTAACGCGTATATTTTGACTATATTAGCCTAATGAAAAAAATGAAAGGATTTTGTAGAATTGAAATTCGACTTCTGTTCCCATAGAAACGCTTACGTCACATCCGATAAACTCGATCATGTGAACGAGTCAGGAGGAAAGTAATACGACTCAAAATTTGTCGGTCTTTACTCATCTACGTAGAATTTTTACGTTGAATGACTTTGTAGTTTAAAGAATTATTAAATAAAATACTGCAAATGGAAGAACGAAAGCGAAATAATGGACCGGTTAGCTTAATGCTTGCAAGAAGGAGATTACGATTATGATGGTGGTGGTGGAAGTGGTGGTGGTGGTGACGATGACTGTGATGATGATGATGATGATGATGATGATGATTATGGATTCTATTCAGAGAAATGTGTATTCAAACTCAAAGTGGATCACACGTTTGAGGGTTATGGTGTTGTAATGAAACGAAACATAGGACCGCCACCAACGCCACCAATCGAACTTCACCTCGAAATTGAAGGGGTTGGTGGGGGGAGAGAACTATGGCGAGTGCTGTGGGTCCACAAAAAAATTCGACGAATTTATTGCTTTCGCTACAACACAAGAGATGAATGAATTGCGAATTGAATTAAAATCCCAAATATTCGCTGTTTCATTAATTTAGTTGCAAATCGTGGCGCGTGCTCTGGTTTCAATTTCATGAAAAAAATCGCTCTCACAATACCGACCGAATTTTATGTGATTAGTTTTTGTTTAACAGTGGTTTCGCTTTAATATTGATACATTGGCAATAGTCGTGCATTGTGAAGCAGCGTACAAAGAGGACACACAGTAATAATGATGATGATGATGATGATAATAATAATAATAATAATAATAATAATAATAATAATAATAATGTGAGTGTATTGTAGTTAATGTGCCAACACGATAAAATTATACTAAATACCTGTATTTCGAAATTTTTACGGAAAAAATTCTTAGAATCTCTCATGACGAAAAGAAAAATGTTTTTGATATGCTTTCTGTCTCTCAACTGCCTCAATTATTGAGTGGTTAGCATGAGCTTACTAAAAACCAGGAGGCCCCGAGTTCGATTCCTGGCTTATTCTAAGTATTTTGAAATGGTCATTGCTAGTTTTTTATGGAAGTCTACACTATTTTAAGACGATTTAAATTCTTCGAATTTCATTGTCAAATGTCCATAACAATTCAGTTGCTACTACCTTACATAATCGAGTGAAGAATTCTTAATATTCATTCAAAGAACATATCATAATAAATTACATCTTTGTGTTTTATATATCATTGAAGATATAGTTGCATATTGAGATAACGTAACTTAAGGATACAATGAAGTGAAATATAATAACATGTTTCACGAAAAATGTCAGTTTTTTTTGTTTTTTTGTTTTTGTTTTTACTCTTAAAAATATGTCGACGCTTACAGATGCTATCAAAATTCCAGAGACTTTTGCGCCTCTTAGAACACTTGTTTTGGTAGTCATTTTTTAAGTTGTGCGTATTTTAAATTGTCTGACTTAGTTTAACTCCATTTTTCTCGGTTTTTAGTTTTTGCACTTTTGCCGATGTTCGAAACCTTCCACGCCACTCAGTAGGATTTCAAAGGGATTTGTTTTAAATAATTTGTACAGCCGCGGCAATTTTTTCATATATTAGCTACAGTAATGTAAAGAAATTTATAACAAAACTAATGCGCACATTTAAAATTTCAATGTAAATTATTATTATTCATCACAGTATGTTGAAAATGATAGTAAAATTTCAATTTAAGGAAATCATTTTTGTATGAGATGAAATAGGCTATATTTAATTAATTTTTTATGAGATGTTTTAAATACAGATCATAATTACTAACTGAACTGAAAATTTGTATATGTATATATAATTTATATGTCAAATAATGTGTGTGCAAAAAAGACGAAAATTGTAGGTCCAATATTTTTAAATTTTCAAATTTCACTTCGGTGAACTTTAATGAAATGAATTTTCAGCTGAATAATATGGAACAAACTAGGGATATTCTCGATGGAGTGTTTTTCATAAAATAAATATACATAATTTTTGTACATGCAAAACAAAAAAAAATTCAAAAATTTCTTCATATTATCTTAAAATTACACAATAATCAATGAACATTTAAAAATGATAAAATGTTAAGTTATTCCTATTCCAGACCATGGAGACACAGGTTAGAGCTTTCATCTTTGTTGGCAATCGGCATTAGTAAGAGTTGGGATGCCATTTCTACGTGTTTGCCTCTTTTACCCCCCACGTAAAACTCCTTTAGACTGTGAGTCGAACTCAGGATCATAATGCAGTCAAAACCCACGACCTTCTACTTTGTAACATCGTTACTATTGCTTTACAGATATAAAATCTAAAAGCCAATATTTTTGCCCTCAAGAAGAGGTGACCCTTTTTAAGAAGTTACTACATTTTCTCACCTTAATGCTAACTAATTTACACAGGAGTGTATCGTAAAAAATTTAAAACACAAGTACTTCTACTGAACTTCGATTTAATTAATAAAATTGCTGGAATTAAAACACTAACCTAGCTTACAAGTATTTATATTAAAATTATTCAATATTTCACATCACTTACACCTGCAATTAGATCTCACACTTAGCTGTAGTGTAGGAGAAGTTGCCGTTAATGCAAGGGGTTATTGATTAGCATGTAGTTGAATACACAGACAGAGTGAAGTTACCAATAGGAAATTGTATAGTCTAATGAAAACCGTGACAAATTAAAGGACTTTATAAACACTTAGGATATAGGAGTAGACAATTTAAAATGTTTACAAACCGTATTGTCAGGTTTCATAACTACTCAGCAGTCTCATATTTCTCAAGAATGGTCGTAGGTGAACGGATAGCGATGTAGACTAGCATGATGACGTCACTTTAGATTTCTGTACTTCGCTTTTTAACGCGGAACGTTTAAGTCGCCACATATTGGAGGAATATGTCCGTTAAAATTTCTGTAATACCGCTCTACGCGCGTCTTGCTACTTAGCGGGAGCGCGCCAATGCAACCCTTAGCGGCAGTGTACCGATGCAACTCACAACATAGCATAAGGAATTCAATTAAAAATAACTCTTAATAATTTAACATGCATAATCTTTAATTTATTTTACACACGTCATAACCTACAAGCATCCAAACCGTGCAGTCACACAACCATCAACTACTTAAGCATTCACGCAACTATAGGCCTGCCATTTTCTACATATTATTTTCTGCTATTCAATAATGTTTACTTCATAATTACACCGATAATCTTCTATTGAATTTCACGTACGTTTCAATGTGTTTTCAAAATGCCCTTGTGAACTCATCATCTCTGAATAGCCTTTGTGTTTGAAAAGCGATGTTAAATAGAGAATCACCAATTATTCAGAGTGTAACAGAAGGGTATGTCATAACGTTAGGGAAACATTCCTCACATGTAGAAGATAAAAATATGTTATATGAACATGGACCTGTAAACACTTTTTTCAATTGTTAGAATAATTTTTTTTCTAAACTCTATTTTGTTTTTGTGTGGAATACCATTACAGAAAATAATTATCAACATTTGCCTATATAAACCGTTAGATTATCCAACAAAATTAATTTTTCAGGTATCAAATCTAGAAAAAAATTATAAACAAACATTGCTGATTTACTTCCATAAAAATCATTATAAATTTAAATTTTATCCTCTTGAATACTGTACGAGACAAAACTACAGTTTCTTTCTAAACACCCTCCAAATGCCACACAACTGCTGGATTAAAACACAGCAGAAATTTTGGACCCAGGATATATAATGCATTAATTATAGCTTACTCTGAACTAAGTACACTGAACACACAGATTTAGGAAACAAATTAGATTAATTATTTGTTTTGTATTTCATTTAAGCTAATTGAGTTAAGAATTGATGCTCTAATATTCACGTTCTTTTGTGTTTTCTATTTGTATATATTATTACATGCTGTATGTATTTTGCCATATATTAATGTTTTTGTGCTCAATGGACTCTCTTAATTTTGTGATATATTTTGTATAACTGATCTGAACTGCTCCCGAGCACGAGTTCTGCTCTTTCGGGCTGCAATGCCTATTGTAGCTCAAGTGTAAAGTATTAAATATTAAATAAAATAAATTAAATAGATGTTGTTTACATTACACCCCATACCAAAACACTGAACACGAGAAATGTGGGAAACTTGCAGAAAGAAAATATACTGTACATCACCGTCACCTCCATTTTGTACGTAGGTAATTACATTCTAACCAGAAATAAACAAGAGAGTTTACGTGTATTCAGCTTGTTCTGGTACGGCTTGTTATCACACAATAGCTATGATGGCAGTCATCATGTTCATGTAACATATTTTCATCCACTACATGTAAGGAATGTTTCCCAAAAGTTTTGATATACAGTTTTGTTACACCCTATATAAAGTTTATAATTGTATTAATTTTTTATACACGATAGTAAAACTTTATAATCCTATGTAAACTATTATGCTTCAAACTTAATATCCTCGTACAGCAGTTAGAACAGTCAAAGTAAAAGTATCAATAACACTCGTCATGCTAACGAAGTTTATTGTAAACAATAACTGTAACCTCCGAACTTTACAAAAAGATATAGTTAATTATTTTGCTATATTTTATTTAAAAATCATAAGCTTCGTTACCTAATCAATTTCACTCCAGAAACGCACTGATAATTTATTAACACAGTTCTAGTTATTGATTCCAGTATGTAAATGTAGTATTGAGCATTTATTTACGACTAATGCTAAAATATCTGATGTTGTAATTGCAAGAAGTTACAATTATTATCCGTACATGCCGATGGTTAATTTCTGCCTTTGGAACCGAAGATTGCACGTTCAATCTAGCCAAAGGCAATGATTTTTCTCTTGGAAAGGAAATTAATACAAGAATTCCAGGTATTAGATTTAAAACTTGTGAAAATATATCTTTCTGATAGAGAAAGATGTGGAAAGAATCTCATCATTCCCACTCCCAAGTTTTCTGTACATTCAAAGATATCTCTACTCGTTCTGTCAGACTATAAGATTAAAAATGTGTTCCTAGTATCGTGCGGAGATTCTGAAAACTTCCTCTATGTGGTTAAAACTGAATAGTAAAACGCGATCGAGTTAACGAATTTATACTCTATATCTGTTGTCACAATAGCTGTATTCTACAGTTCCATTTTGTCATTCTTCTTATATACTTCTTATATTACTAGAATTATTCAAATTCTAGTAATTTCCTTTTTTCGGGTTTCAAGTAGTATAACTATTTTGGGCACTACGCGTAGTTACAAAACTAATTTTCCCTTAAAGTTACGGAATTTACAATGCCGTGTTATTGACAAAAAAAATAAATAAATAAATAAGGAAATAAACAAATAAATAAATAAATAAGGAAATAAGTAAATAAGGAAATAAATAAGGAAAGAAATAAAGAAGGAAATAAAGAAAGAAAGAAAGAGAGAAAGAGAGAGAAAGAGAGAGAGAGAGAAATAAAGAAATAGAGAAACAAATAAATAAATAAAGGAGTAAATAAATAAGTAAATAAGTAAAGAAATAAAGAAAGAGATAAATAAATGAATAGGATAATTAATAAATAGGATAATTAATAAGTTAATAGAGTGATTGACTGAGTAAATGTTTGGAATAAACGACGAGATAAGTTGAATGATCGAAAAAATAACGATGCCTATTAATATTTTTATTTATTTTTCAGGGAAACTATCTATTTTATTTAAAAACAGAAAAGGTATAAATCATTTCCTATAAGTTTATCTAATGATAAGCGTAAAAATCAGAATCATACAGATAGTACTCATCGAATAGAGCAGTGTTAACCTTTAGAGGAATTTTTTTTTTGAGAAACTTATTCCTTTGAGATAATTATGGGATTAGAATTTTTGTTGTACTCTATCTAAGGAATAAGCTGTTAAAATCTGCACAATTATATTACTTACACACAATGTATTTTATATGTATTACTTTTCCGTAAGCAAAGTAGTATCTTAATCACAATTTACGATTGTGAGTTGTGATGTAACTTCACAATAAGGAACAATCCTAGTCAATCGAATACTCTATGCAGACGTAACTAAAATCGTCATTATCAACATGTAAACTTTTGCTTTTGAGATTATCTACATTTTAATACTTTCAAAACGGAAAACTTTTTCCAATACAAAATCGAAAACTTTTGTTTTTTTTTTTTTTTTTTTTCCTCAACTTCATTGCACCTAATAATCATAAAAAGAATATACTTCAAAGGCTGCCAGAATACCGTTATTGATTCGGTTTCCCTACTTACAAATATAAAGTTCGGGGTCAGCATTTGAACAAATACTGTATTGTAAACGTACGAAGGCGTTCTCATTACAACACTTTTACTTATACATCAAACTTCACTTTGGTGTAGGAGAAGTTGTCTGTGATACACTGTGTTGATTACGAAACATTTTCCCTTGCAAACGGAGTTGAAGTTACTCGTACAACTAAAACAGAAAAATGTGAGATTGTCGTCGGAAAAGGTAATATTTTAATTAATACCACACTAAATTGTAGGATTTTAAGATTATGCTCAAACATATCTAGCTTAGAATCTACGTAAATATTATTATTTTTTGGCCCTACAGAATACATCTGTTATGGTAACAATTAATATTAGAGCAGAAAAATTTTCTCCGACGCCGGGGGTCGAACCCGAATCCTTGGTTCTACGTGCCAAGCGCTCTCACCATTGAGCTACGCCGAAGCTAGCTTATGTAGCTTAGGTTATACAGTCAGTCATTTTTGGCAGCGGTGTTGTCAGGTTTCGCAAGTATCCATCAGTCGCAGGTCATTTGATTGCAAACTAGTACGGACGAAGACGTTCTAACCTCCATACTTTCACATATTTACTTTTTGAGTGGTACTTTTTTACGAGTTGAACGTTATGAAAAAAAAATATGTGACGGACGTTTTAAGAGGGCTTTGTATGTCGTTGCTACGAAGATTGGTAGGAACCTCATGACACCAGTAAAATATCACTCATGAGGCAATGAAGATATTATTGTAAACTTTTCTTCACACGAAGTGCAGTCATTGATTTAATTCCTTCAAGAGGAATATGCTTTAACGATGAATATTTCAGCCAGTAAATCAACGACAAGATATGAAATTAGTGATGGAGTTTTCGTACGTTATTTCGTACGACTGCAAAGTGGAGTTTTCATAATATCGTACTGTTGTTTGTTGTTTAGTCAACTGTCCGAAGACAGGTCTGAACCTCACAAGTGATACCAAAAAGGCATAATTTATTAGGAAACTAGGCCAGGAGATAATGGGGTAGAGTGGTCAGTTCCTTTCTCCCTCCATTGCATACATCGCCGACAAGCTACATTTTATACTAATCAGACTTCAGATCCATACATTATTGTTCTTCCTCTGACACACATCAGCCAGAAGCTCAACCAGAGGTAATTTCTGTGATGTATTCTACGATCAGAGTGGAGTTTTGAATATGATATTTAGACTACATGTTACCTGAGCCTCTGAGTGTGATTTGGTGTTCGTGAGGTTGGCAGCCGTGTGATTGGGTCGCGTGATATTCTGAGGAGAAATAAAACACAACTCCGCACCATAAAACTTGGGAGTGTGTTTCGCAGTTTTACAGCTGAGCCGGCTTTATGAGTCGAGGAAAACTTGTGGGCTTGGCGAATTTTTCGCGTCGAGCTTGCCTGACAGAAAGGGCACACTGCGGAATTTATGGGCCGCCACTTGCGGAGTTGTGATGCATTGCCGGATTACGATATCGAGGCAGATTGGATTACACCGTCGCGCGCCTCTTCGGCGCTCATATTCCTAATGGATAATTGAAAGCGACGCCGTTAAAAACTTGTTTACTACCGAAGTAACCCAAATAAGTGATACTGATAATAATTGGAAGTGATTGATTGAGACCGCTTTCTTAAAGTAAGCGAGAACACGTGTGAGTGAGGAAGAGAGGGAGATGAAGCGAGTCAGTTGCTCAAGTAGTAGTGAGCAGGTGAATGAGAGAGACTGAATGGCGAGTAAGTGGATGAGTGGCAGAGGAATGCGCGAGAGAGAGGCGTTTATGTGAGAAGCTTCGTGACTAAAATAACGTCGCCTTGATGAATTGGCTGGTGTGACTTGACTTGGAACACTGATTGACTTTGCGATCATGACTACTGACATAAAGTGTCTGACTATTGACATGACGCATCTGACTACTGACATGACGTGCCTGACTACTGACATGACGACGTGCCTGACTACTTGACGTGTCTGATTACTGACTTGACTTGTCTGAATACTGGCTTGAACTGTCTGACTACTGATTTGATGTGTCTTAACTATAAACTTTAACTGTCTCACTACTGGCTTCATTTCTCCGATTAAGTACTAACAGAAAACTACAGATTGATCGGATGCAACTGATTTAACCTGACGACTGACTGACTGACTGACTGACTGACTGACTGACTGACTGACTGACTGACTGACTGACTGACTGACTGACTGACTGACTGACTGACTGACTGACTGACTGACTGACTGACTGACTGACTGACTGACTGAACTGAACTGAACTGACAACTAACTACTGAATGACTTGACCTGACGACAGACTGCTGAATGACTTGACCTGACGACCGACTACTGAATGACTTGACCTAACGACTGACTACTGATTTATTTGACCTGACGACTGACTACTGAATGACTTGATCAGATACTGACTACTGACTAATTCGACCTGACTGACTACTAATTGATTTTAATTGACTGTTGACAACTGACTGACATGAACTGACAACTGACTTACATGAAGTAACAATTTACTGACATGAATTGAATACTGACTGACTTGAATTCATTAGTGAGTACTGACTCACTTTAACAGAAAACTGACTTGAACTTATGGCTGACTGATACTGTTGATTGATAATTGACTTATTTATTGACGGAAATGATAGACTACTGACTTGATCTGACTATTAATACTGATATTATTGGTACCGACTACTATTACCACTAGTAATGAAAACTTTTATGATTGCTGACTTCACCTGACTGAGTATTGAGTAACCTTAATTCTTACTGGCCTGACCTGGTTGACTACTGACTGATCTGACGAAACATCTACTAACACCTGTCCTAATACTTACCCGACCTAATTAATTCATTCAATCAGGCACTCACTGATCTGATAAACAAAATTGTTCATTTATTCATTCTCACTCGCTATTTAGTTTATGTTCGGACATTACAGTCTCATTACTAATGCTGAGAATTTCAGTCACTTCAGTTAAAAACTTATATAACCATTTTGTAATTCATAAAGCGAATTTACTTTCGTAGAAGTCACTCTGAATCCAGTTAGCAACGTGAAAAAATGTTTCCGAATGATTATAATGTCGATTTTTCACTTAGAAACCGAGACATAAATTAGTTATTAGTGTAATGCAACATATGCCTGACACAAAATGGCGCATTTTAATCAACATTGTAATGCTACAGCTTACAGCGACCTCAATCAAACTCGAGTTGCTGTACATACAGTTGCGTCCCTTTGCAACTGCAATCAGTAATCTTCATTTCTGCTGCTATTGAGTCAAGATGTTGCATGCTATTGTCGCAGTAAATTTGAATTTGTGTGTTCATGGTGAACTCCGGTCTTCCCCGGAACCACAGAACACAGTACCTAGCAGGAAAGAATTGGAGTGCGATTCAAATTGACGCACAGAACTGCCGATTACCAGGCTTGGGTAAATGAACAATAGATCTATTTGGTTTCCTTGTTCCAGGAAATTAATCACTGTTAATGGTATCGATTGTGCGTGCATTAGTTTATCTTCCTTTTGTTGAGACAACTAATTGGATGACGAGATGCGAGGTGATAGCGAAGCGCTGCGTTACCGCACACGGCACACTTCACTGCGCTGAACGGATTTGCTCTGCACCTACACGCGTGTAGTGTCGTACGGCAACACTTGACGGCTCAGTATTAATTGATTCCCAAGCTCGGATCATCCGCACGAGCCACACCGGTGCACTCTTGCTCTTACTTTATTTAATAAGGGCGCATTAACTTCGGTTTGGGCGAGATAATTAGATCTGACTGCCTAGCTATCTATCTATCAATCTATCCACCCATCATTCTATTTATCAATCAATTAATACCTATTTGTGTCTGTGCATATTACCTGTATATATTTTCCGCCTAGCTAGCTACATCTAAATACATATCCATGTGTCTGCCTGCCTGTATATCCATCTATCTGCCTGTCTATATATCCATCTATCTGTCTATGTGCCTGCCTGTATATTCATCTATCTGCCTGCCTGTATATTCATCTATCTGCCTGGCTGTATATCCAACTGTCTGCCTGTCTGTATATCCATCTGTCTGCCATCCATCTATTTGTCTGCCTGTCTGTATATCCAACTGTCTGCCTGTCTGTATATCCATCTGTCTGCCTGTCTGTATATACATATGTCTGTCTGTATATCCATTTGTCTGCCTGTCTGTATATCCATCTGTCTATTTTTTTGTATATCCATCTGTCTGCCTATCTGCATATCCATCTGTTTGCCTGTCTACATATCAATCTGTATGCCTGTCTGCATATCAATCTGTCTGCCTTTGTGTATATCCATTTATCTATCTTTCTGTATATCCATTTGTCTGCCTTAATGTATATCTGCCTACTGTATTTGCCTCCCTGCATATATATGTCTGCTTCTCTTTTTTCTTCGTCTGTCCATACCTGTGTAACTATCTTTATACCTGTCTAATATACGAGTAACTACATAACTAAAACTGTACGGAAGCCTATTGATTGCAGGAAAGTAAAATTATTTTGGAGAGCCTGTGGAAGAGAAATAATGAATAGACAAATGCATTAATGAATTGTTATATCAGTTCCATTTAAAGGTCTTCTTTAGAGCTGGGTTCACACATTGGCTTAGCAGCTCGCAGTAACGTTCGTCTGTCACCGCTGCACTCTTTTGTCCTTGCGCTCCCATTTCTTCAAAGAAATGTAGCCAGTGGCGAAACCATTCGTGAAGTCACACCAAACTTGACTCGTTCACGATGCAGAGGAATTTCATGAATCTCGTTTGGAGAGACACACCTCCAAATTCGGCGATTTTAAATATGTTCCCTATCGTTACGAGAAAAGTGTGCTTTATCACTTCATAGGACAATCCAAGTCATTAATTTCTATCGTCACAAGGAATCGAGAAACGAACTCAGTAGTTTGCTCTGCGTCACGTGGTGTTAAGTACTGTGCAATATGTGACCACAAGAATTCTGAAGTGCACAGTCTGTAACTCCTTATAGTGAATTTGGCACTCCTAGGTTCAATAATTTCCGTCTAGACGTGGTTAGATTAGGTAACAGTGGCTAGGGGTAGATTAGGGACGACCCTTTACACATCAGCTATACTGAGGCCTATTGTGCAACCCGAATTTATGGGATTAATGAAGATGAGGTGTACCAGCCCACCGGACGCATGTGACGTCTCACCCCCTCACCCAATGGGGTCTCCCTATCCCCCGCCCTAAGTTCATACCGCCTAGGTGACCAAGCAGCACAGGATCCATTCCAACGGCCCTTCCAAAGTGTCGAAGCGCCCTTGGAAGAGCTCTTAAGAAATTAATCCTAGCAGAGATATTGCCGAAGGCTGGGAACCCAGGAGCGGTTGCCTATGAAATGAGATGAAGAAGATTATTGATATGAAATCTCAATTATTTTTCTACACAAGAAGGGAAGGGAAATGGACCGTGGCAATGAAAATTCCAACTCGGCATTTGCCTACGTAACTGTAGAAAACCACGGAAAAACCACAGTCCAGTTGATCGGCCCGGGAATCGAACCACGGACCTCCCTAATGCGAGTTCCATGCGAAAAGCTCTGTTAGACCTGATTAAGTAAGCACAGTGCAAATGTAACCACCTCGTGTATGTCTAACTTAATTTAGGTAAAATCTTATTTATCTACTTACCAGTATAATATTATATTCTACTTATTTTAAAATCTACAGTATATAGGTTTGTTCCCTATCCGTCTCTCTTTTCAGTTTCCGGATCTCTCTCGGGGTTTTCTCCAATTACAAGTTTGTATTTTCTCGGTCCAACACTCGATAAGATAAGCGTTAGATCTGCCACAGCTTTCTCTGTGGCTATGACGCTATGTTTTAGCTGCAAATTTAGGACCTCATGATTCGATTTTTGCCAGAGAATTTGATATTAATATTCTTGATCTTTTCGTGCTGTTTCCAGTGCTATATTAAACCCTTTTCTTGCGCTATGATTATACAGTATTGCTATTTCCAAATTCGTCATGCTCGTTGAGAACCTTCACTAATTCGGTCAGCAACGTCAGCCTCAAGGATTTATAGATCTTTGATAATAATACGTAGTTATATCAATTACATTAACTGAGAAGCTTTGAGAACATTAGTTATAATTCTAGTCATTTTATTTTATTATAGAAGTAAAAAAAAAGCGATCAAAATATAACTATTAAATTACCTAATAAAGAAAATGTTTCTTCTGGAATTCAAAACAGTATTATTGAAGACATGCATGCCTAATAATAATAATAATAATAATAATAATAATAATAATAATAATAATAATAATAATGTACTTAATCATGGCTGAAAATATATATATATGCTTAGTATAAAGTGAGCTCAAGACAAACGGGCATTTTCTATCTTTATTATTATTATTATTATTATTATTATTATTATTATTATTATTATTATTATTATTATTATTATTATTATTATTATTATTATTATTGAGCTGAAACGTGAAATTGAAGTACACACATCAGAAGCAGAAATGTGTTTTGGAACCGATAAGCCAAGAAATCCAGAAGGAATGAAATAAAGAAAACAGTTATAAAAGAAATTATAGATTTATTTTATTTATTTGTTTGTTTGTTTGCTTGCTAGCTTATTTATTTAGTTACTTACTTGTTTGTTTATGTATGTATTTATTTACTTACTTGTTTATTTATTTATGTATTTATTTATTTATTTATTTATTTATTTATGTATTTATTTATTTATTTATTTATTTATTTATTTATTTATTTATTTATTTATTTATTTATTTATTTATTTTGCTATTAATTGTAAAATAAAATATAATATAAACAGAAAAACTTTATCTCGCCCCTGAAAGAGTAGAAATCGTGCTCAGGGGGCGGATTCATGAATTGAAATTAAGAAGTATATAATACAATATGTCTTATGTTTAACTAAGAATATATAAATTTAAATTTACAATTTTTCAATTTTTATAAAATCCATACATAACTTCTTAAGTTTAATACTAGAACTATTATAACTGACAAGATTAGGATAATTAAATATAAATTTGTTATATACAGTATTCTTGGGCCTAAATTACTGCTATGATTAAATACTGTAGCAGTGTTGCATTTTGGTTCAAACAATCTTAAAGAATTCATATCTTTTGTTTCATAACTATGAGAATACAATTCAAAATTATTTCGATTTTTATGTATGAATATTATTAACACAATATAATAAATCTGTCTTATTTTAAGAACATTAAAGTCTAAAAACAATTTTGAGATGGAAAATCACTAGGGTTATGAAGACATATTTTAATTATTTTCTTCCGTAATAAATAGTGTGTATTAAAATTGGATTTAAATAAGCTACCTCATCCTATAATTCTATACATAATTACCGATTGAAATAAAGTTAAGTGTAATATGAGTAATGAACTTGACAAGTAATTCCTCAATAAAACAAAATAATATATTATTTTACGTAATTTATTACAAAGGTAATTAATAACTTTAAAGAAATTCAACAACAAAGATCGAAGTGGTATGGACTTGTATATACCCAGAAACAAAATTTGTGCCACCTGAATTTTGTTTCTGGGTCTGTACAAAGAACGCCCTACTACAGTTTGCCACGAGCAATAATTAATGAAGTGGGAAGTGGAAGTAAGAAGATAAGAAAGTAGGCTATTGAGAGTATAGATGGATGATATGCAGATATACAATGTAATTATTAAGGAAAAGCTATTACTAATTATTATTATTATTATTATTATTATTATTATTATTATTATTATTATTATTATTATTATTATTATTATTATTGCTGCTGCTGCTACTACTAATACTACTACTACTACTACTACTACTACTACTACTACTACTACTACTGCTGCTGCTGCTGCTGCTGCTGCTGCTGCTGCTACATAATCAAAAGATGTCTAACATAAGTGACGAAACTCTTGTTTCAATACAATACAATCGAAGAGAAGTGTAATACGAAACTTTGGCATAACGCAATAGATCAGCAGCATTGTTTCTTTCTGGATGATATTCCACCTGTAAAATGGGTCTGTTCATCGCATAAGACCGTACTTGATAGTCTGCCTATAAAATAAACAAAAGATACGAGACACGCAACCAGTCTAAAGGTGAGGGAGGCAACTTTGTACTTTCCTGTCGGGAGTCGAACCTTGTCCGCTCGGTTTGTAATCGATAAATAATAATATTGGGTTATTTTACGACGCTGTATCAACATCCACGTTATTTAGCGTCTGAATGAAATGAAGGTGATAATGCCAGTGAAATGAGTCCGGGGTCCAGCACCGAAAGTTACCCAGCATTTGCTCGTATTGGGTTGAGGGAAAACCCGGGAAAAAACCTCAACCAGGTAACTTGCCCCGACCGGGATTCGAATCCGGGCCACCTGGTTTCGCGGCCATACGCGCTGACCGTTACTCCACAGGTGTGGGTTTGTAATCGAATACATCGATGTATAAAATATTATGTTACATTATTTAATATCTTATGATATTTTTCCTGTCAAAGCACAGGTAAAAAAAAATCTCTTTTTCTGTGTAAAACAATAGTCACATTCTCATATTCTAACAATCTAGAGAGGAAAGAAATTATGTGATAGGTATCTATAGACCAAGAGCTTCAATAGAGAAGGAATAATTCGTTCACGTATATATGAGAGCAAGGATCTGATCTTACCCGACTGTCTACGCGGCAGCACCAGAGAAGCACGAGCCGTCCAGCACGCTTCAGCAGCCACACACACACACACACACACACACACACACACACACACACACACACACACACACACACACACTAATTTGCATAGATTAATTCAAAGTAAGCAGAGACCGACCAAGTCACGTTAAACCTCAATGCTTTCTCACGCCAGTAGAATATAGCAATTTAACGCCAAATTAAACGATGTAATTTAAGCTTTACGTCGGCTCCGGTTCCTCGTCTATGCTTTTACAAAGCGACCAATCACAAACGAGGAAATACACTCTAAATACTCAGTAATCTGGGACAGGACACCCGTCTGTGTACCGATTTGACCCTCTCTCACCCCTCGGTCTTCATGTCGGGATGGACTCTGTTTACATATCTAATTCCTTCTAGTTTGGAGCGATTAGTTACTGGTTAGTTCGCTACATATAACGCTTGTTGATGTTCTGTTTATTTTGTCAGTTACTTGTGAAATATGTCAATAAATATAATTTGGCTAAAGTTACTGCTGTCAGTATTCATAATTTTTGCACGAATTTACGTATCTAACATGCATTTTATTGTTGGTTTACACCAGCCTATTATTCTTTCTATCTATCGGTCTATCTTCCTATCTATACATTTTTCGTACCTCAATTTATATCTATAATCGTCTCTGTATCTCTCTTCTGCCTGGTTGTTTCTCTTTTTGACTACTTCTCTTCTTGTCCTGTCTTTCTCTCTTTGTATGATTAGCTGTCTCTTTTTCTAGCTGTCACTCTTAACTCTTTCTAAGTGTCCGTCTTTCTCTCTTCTTAGCTGTCTATATTTTTCTCTTTCTATCTCTTTGTAGCTGTCTGTTTTTATCTCTTTCTAGCTGTTCCTCTTTCTGGCTGGCTGTCTGTTTTTCTCTCTTTCTAGACATTTATCTTTCTGGCTGTCAGTCTTTTTCTCTTTCTGACTATCTCTTTATAGCTGTCTGCCTTTTTATCTTTCTAGCTGACTTCGTTCCTTCTTTCTAGCTGTCTGCCTCTCTGGCTTTCTAGCCGGCTCTCTTTCCAGCTCTTTCTCTTTTTAGCTGTCTGTCTATCTTTCTCTCTCCCTTTGTCTTTTTCTATCTCTATCTGTCTAATCGTTTTCTTGATGTCTTTATGGTCGCCTGTCTTTCTCCCTTTTAGCTGTCTATTTAGCTTCTGTCTTTCTCTCTTTGCAAATGTCTGTCTTTCTTAGTTATCTATATGTTTCTCTGCCTGCCTATCTGTCTCTTCGTCTGTATGGTTATTTTTCTGGTTGCCTGCATGCCTTTATAGTAGTCTATATTTCTGGCTTTTGTTTTTGTCTGTCTGTATATGTCTGCTACCTTTCTATCTTTTGTCTGTCTTTCTGCCTCCTTGTCCTGACTTTCGTTTCGTTCTATTTATGTGTCTGAACTTTCATACTTCATAAAGATTAGCAAGTGGCATTATTAAAATTATTTATAATAATAATAATAATAATAATAATAATAATAATAAAAATAATAATAATTATTATTATTTATTTATTTAATCTGGCAGACCTAAGACCAGTAGGCCTTCTCTTCCGCCCAGCCAGACTCTAATTCTAATTGAATACAATTGGTTACATTAATATCTAGACCATAAAACAACATGAAAGTAATTAATGAAAGTTGGATAAGTAATGTTAGTGTGACAATAATAAACATTGGTAAGAAATAGTGATAATGATAATAATAATAATAATAATAATAATAATAATAATAATAATGAGATAATTTAAATATTTATTATGTGTTATATATAACCATTAAACAATGAAAAACTTGTAACAGCTATATTTTTTATTGAGAATTGTTATACAGAGTGGGCGGGAAATAACTAGGTTTTAAAAAAGGCGTACGACATTTACATTTACAACACTAATTTATTGAAATTAATTTTATATGTACATTATTAAATGGGAATATGGATGCATACCACAAAATTCAACGTAAGCATCTGGAGCGTAACCAATTTTCTCAAGCGGCCGGAAATGGAATCCGCAGTCTTGTGGAGGAAGCTGAGTAGAACATCGGTGATAACGTCCCGAATCCGTGCTTTCAATTATTCCAGTGTGCTAGATTTCGTCCGTTACAGCTCATCTTTTGCTCAGTCTTATAAAAAAAAAGTCGCAGGATGTCAGATCAGGACTTCTTGCAGGCCATTCGTGAGGTCCGCGTCGCCCCGGTCAACGTCCCGGAAACTTCTCATTCAACCACGCACGACATTTGCAAAGCGAGGTAGTGCACCGTCCTACATGAAGAAAATGTCGTTGATGTTATTCCATCCAGATAGAGTGGGCCAAACACAATCTTCAAGCATCTCATGGTAACGTTCTGTGTTCAGAAGATATGGCCCGATGGCATTTGTGACCTTCATTCCACACCACACGGTCACTTTTGGACTAGACTACATCTTCTCCAACGTCATACTGGATTCTTGTGGCGCCCAATAATGGCAATTGTGTAGATTGACGAAACCTCCCACATGAAATACGGCCTCGGCACTCAAGAGGATGTTTTGAAACGGTTGAAGCCAATTCTCGTGCCAATCCAGCATCAACTCTCTATACTCCATTCCCCGATCGCAGTCTTCTGGCATCAGCTGCTGCACGTAATGGGGTTTCCATGAGCAGTAATTCGTTTTTTTCTGCAACATCTGGCGTACCGCATACCTTGTAAGTCTGCTTTCGCGAGTTGCCTGATGTTTTGATTTAGCTGGCTACTATTGAACATTTCCCGCACAATCGCCATATTCTCCTCAGACCGAGACGTGGATGGACGGCAAGTTCTTCCTGTGTCCTTAACCGAACCTATGGCCATTAGCTTCTTATGATATTTCTTTGTTGTCTCTGAGCGGATTGTGGCATTCCTTCCCTTCACTGTACGCCACCTCTGTACAAGAACAACGGAATTCCATACTTTGTAGCGTGCAGCAATCTGCGCTCGCTCGCGAAAGGACAGGCGATCTTTGCTATTGTTGCGCGTGCTTCCTCTCACGACCACCGTCTGTACTAACGACGCGCGAAAGTTTAAATACTTTTTGGTGACCTATATGTACACACAATGTTCATTGTGATTCCATCGATATTGAAGTTCTACACCCATATAATAATACCTAGTTATTACTCACCCACACTGCATATGAAATTGAATTAAAGTACTTCACATTTTTGCACCTAATAATAGAGTTACCATAGTCCTTTCTTCGTCATATTGTGACGATGATTTTATTAGGCCTACAGTTTTTTTTCCTTCGCATTTACTTTTCCTTTCTCATTATTTCCCTTTCATTCTCATTTTACGTGTTTAATGGTTTCTCCATCAACATTTTTAATAAGTGGTTAGGTATGTCTGTACATTTATATAGAATATCGTCGTTGTTCCTGCAATAACTCCTATGTGCAAAATATAAAATTTTTCAGTAGGAAGAGAAAACACATTTATTCATCCTATGGAAACCGTACATAGGAGACTGTGAATTCTTACGTTTTCGAAACAAAGAAATATAATTACATAAGATTACAGGAGATTTTATTATTTGCTGTATCACTATTTAAGGTATTTAATAGAGAAAAAAATCTGAAAATCGATAAATATGTCACATAAGAGTTATTGCAGGAACAACGACGATATATAATTTCATGTACATTATGCCAACAAATTAATTTCCCTATACATGTGAGCGGGTGATAATGCGACTATTTTATCAAAAATGCTTTATTTAGATTTTTTCATGGACAAATTTTTTATTCGAAAAAGACTATATGAATCAAGTTCTGGGTTAGATGACAGCAGTGCTAGTTCAAACCATGTGAGCGAAAATTCCCTTCAGAGTTCACAAAAACGCACCGCGTTTCGTAAATATATTGATGAATACTTGCAATATGGTTTTACGTGGCATATAATTTCATGTACATTATGCCAAAAAATTAATTTCCCTAAGGAATATTGTAATCAATGTTCATCATTAATTAATTTTTGTATCACTGTTTTGTACATTTGATTTCATTTCATCATTATTTATTTACTTTCTTTTGTTTTTACATATTTAATCTATTTAATTTAGTACAATTACTAACAGATTAATTGATAATTACTCTACATACAGTGGCGCCAACTTTCAGAAAACATTGGGGGGACGCAAACATTTTAATTATACGTTAAAATAAATAAAACTCTTAATAATAATGACAATAATAAGACGACGAATTATTGGGTTGACTCGAGTCTCACGGGTCCATATAAGTTGGCGCCACTGTCTACATATATCACATAATACTGTTATAATTCACAGAATTGTTAAGTACTGCAGCAGTACGTATTCCGATGTTGAAATCGTGGCCGAAAATGTATCCCTCAGCTGTTATTAATAAAATTTCCTCCTTGCAGAGCGAATTGTTGCGAAAATTGTCAACTTCATGATACTTTCGGAGAGGTTGTGAGTTATTATTATTATTATTATTATTATTATTATTATTATTATTATTATTATTATTATTATTACTGAAGTTTTAAAGTAAAATTTAGAATTGACAATTTCGAAATAAAGCATAATAATCAACTAATACGTAACTTTTCAGTGCATCATATTAACAGTCCATGTTTGTCTCCTTAGTTTCGACTTGTATTGTCTAGGACTCAAAATGGGAAAGTTTCTGGTCTGTGATCATCGTGCTTTACCAGTCACATACTTTCCGTCGATATATTGGATTCTTCTAGAAATAGTACAAAGACACAAAGAGAACTTGAGATTAATTCCATTGCGTCGCAGACGGTTTTATTCGCCCTGCCTATCTCGTAAATGACGTTTCAAAAGCAAATAAATTATTCACTTACCTCCCATCCCATTGAATTGGTTTCTGTGGTCAAATATTTTCGTTCTTATTGTTGCTTCTATACTTGTCGATATTGTAACAAGGAAGCCCCTTGTCAGAAACATCTAAACCATGATCTTCCAAATGTACTAGTATACTGACAACGAATTACTTGAAAACCATTCTTGCAAACTTTATTCTACAGAGAAAATAGGATGAATGAGGTATGAACAAAATAGTGGGTAAATTCTTTAAATCAGCGTAAAGCATAATTCCTTGATTTCGTGTCAAACATAATTTGAGGAGATCCGATAAGGCTACAGGATTTCTTTTAGACCTAATTTCCCACTTTATTGCATAATTATCATTAAAATTATAAGTATTTTAATAAAATGAACATAATTTTTGTTTAAAACTTTGCGTGAATATATGATTCCTAAACATCTACTTTGTACATTAACAGGTACAAACGATGGAAATAAAACGGTAATAAATATTGGAGATAAAATATTATCTGAATTGAAATCAATTACAATAGGAGTACAACAACGTTGTACACGTTCATTATTACTGTTTAGTATTAATGGAACGACAAATCGGTTGAAGGCAGACATTAACTATGGAATTCAAATAAATCAAAGAACTAAAGTAAACTCATTAATTTTGCCGTGAATCAAATTTTAATAACAGCATATGAAGAAATACAGAAAACAATTAGAACTTTGAATACTATACTTAACAATTTTGAAATGCAGTATATATTCTATAGGTAAGGCAAAAATTAAACGTTAGGTAAATACCCCATTCCTAGCAAAATAGTAAATAATAATAATAATAATAATAATAATATTAATAATAATAATAATAATAACAATGTTTTAGGAGAAGAAAATATATTTAAATATCACAGACGTACTTTATCTTATGATCATGAGAAAGATGTAATAGAAAATATTATAAAATAAAATTAGAATAAAATAATACATATAAAAAAGAACATATGAAGTGAATAAAATGATGCCCGAATGAACAGCGCTCGTGTTCGGACGAGTTCAGAAATACTTATTACAATATAAATATAGAAATAAGCTAGAAACTAAAATAAGATAAGAGCTGCAACGAAAGCGTGTAAAATACAATATAAAGATAGAGAAGATATTGTATAATTTTGTACGTCACTGCACTAGAAAAATACGACAAAAGAAACTAAATAAATTAGAAATACAGTGGAAGCTCGTAAGTTCGACAGAAATCAAGTTCGACATCCTATAGTTCGACTGCTTACGTAGGAGAATTAGACACGCCCCTATACGGACACTAAGAAATGGGTTTGCCATTTGAATGGAAATCGGTCCTGTGTCTTGTATTGATACTCTTGTTAAAGGAAAACAGAATATTTTATTGATTAGGGCATACATATTGATCACTGATTTTAAATTAATGAACTCTTCTTTTTCTATTTGAGATTTGTACCGTTTGTGAGACGGAACTGTCGAAACCCACTGTGGTACTATAAGCGCATACACAAGTCTCGGGGCGGGCAGGAAATGCAAGTACAGTACTGTATTCGTTGATAGATAACCAACAAGAATTTGTATTCATTTCACCTGCCATACCCACTACCCTTATTGGTCAGAACTTTCAATTCTGTTCTGTCCAACTTAGGAGAGTCCACTGTTTATAACATATTTTTAATTTTTATTATGTTTCAGTGGGTTACATATTAAAGTTCTGGGTGTAATAAATTTAGCTACAGAATTATAAAACCGAGGACGAAAATTAATGCTGTGCTTTAGACCAACTGATGTGAAACGTTTAGGTTCTACTAATGTTGAATTATTATTATTATATCGCCTTGTACCATGCCTGTAATATATACTTATTTTGATTTTTATGATTTATAAATAATACTTTCAAATCCACAATAATTAAAAAAAATTCTAGAATAAGAATTCAGTAGAATCACTTTCCATACATGATTCGTGTATATGTGACCAGACTACCACGTGAATTGAATTCTTAAATATTCCCTGTCTTAAATTTCGAAGTTCGTTAACCTGTTTTTATGTTGGCTGGCTTGTACTCATAAGAGAATGTAATTGGTCAAGTACACACAAATAACATCGGAATGCGTAATATCGACTTTACATACCGTTTTTGACATACATATCGATAATATGCATAGCGTTTCCGTTCTCGTTTATTGTGGATCAAAAATCTTCACATCCACATTCTTCGCTTCCCGTTCTCATTCTGGTTTTCCTTCTCGGTTTGCTGTGGACCAGCCTTGAGTGTAAAAATTATTTTCGAATATTAGTAGGGTATCCTGCTTTTAAATACATTTAAGCATTTTCTATCCCGTAACATTTTACTCGTATTTTATTTGAGGATAGACTAAACATAAAACGTTCAGAGATAAAAGAGAGGAGTTAAAGATGAGGCAGGGCCCATGGTGGTCACGTCCACTGAATTGATGAGAGTCCGGTCTCTCGTAAAGTTTGAAAATAGATGACGGTCTCCACGGAACTGCATCCAGTAAATGACCTGTCTGTAGGTGACCTATGACAGCGACTCAGCAAGGCTTGTACGACACGGAAGTTTTGTTGACACGAAGCTAAGCGACTACTGAATTTTGGTGCGTGACGTAGAAACTTTTATCAAATCTAATTTACGGGTGCATGTGGCAAGCATGCTACAAGTGAAAGTGAATTGCAGATACGTTGCATATACTTCGTATGCGCCAATAGCAAGATGCAGAGAGATTTCTTACAACATTCATAATAATACACAATCGTCCCAATAGGCATAGATAAATAAAACAAAATTATTATTATTATTATTATTATTATTATTATTATTATTATTATTATTATTATTATTATTATTACAAATAAAACCTTTAAATGTCATCAATCAAAACTTCAACTACAGACAATCAGGTGATGAAGGAAACAAGCAATCTTTCGGAACAGAAAGAAATGTACAGGTACATAAACAAACTTTTACTGTTAAATATGAGAATTATCCGAAAAAATATAGAGAAGTACGACTCACATCGAAAGAAATTTAAACATATTTCGAAACAAGAAGGAATGTGCTTAGTCCAAGTGTTACTGTTAAATATGTGAATTAAGCGACAAATAGAGAAGTATGGATTAGATCGAAAGAAATTTAGACATTTCATTAACTGAAAATTCAACATTCTGTCAACGTGTGCAATAGAAGTACGGTTTGTCAAATTAGTCTCTACAGGACAGATGATGTCATCTTAGTCTACGGCGCATTCCAATGTTTGGCTCATGTCTTACCTTTCAAGTAACAAGGGATTATTTAGGCTAATTTATGCCGAGGAACGAAAATCATACATAATAGCCTATTTGGGTACCGTACCTTATTTAGATCTGCATTAATTAGATAGTTGTTCAAATTCTGACTGCAGTTATCTTCTCAAACTACTAATGCTACTGTTGAGATTCTGTCAAACTACTAATGCCCTTGTTCAGATTTTGACTACAGGTATCTTCCCAAACTACTAATGGTCTTGTTCAGATTCTGGCTACAGCTATCTTCTCAAACTACTAATGCTCTTATTCAAATTCAGACTACAGCTATCTCCTCAAACTACTAATGCTCTTATTCAGATTCTGGCTACAGCTATCTTCTCAAACTACTAATGCTCTTGTTCAGATTCTGGCTACAGATCTCTTCTCAAACTACTAATGCTCTTATTCAAATTCTGACTACAGCTATCTTCTCAAACTACTAATGCTCTTATTCAAATTCTGACTACAGGTATCTTCTCAAACTACTAATGCTCGTGTTCAGATTCTGGCTACAGCTATCTTCTCAAACTACTAATGCTCTTATTCAAATTCTGATCACAGCTATCTTCTCAAACTACTAATGCTCTTATTCAAATTCTGACTGCAGCTATCTTCTCAAACTACTAATGCTCTTGTTCAGATTCTGGCTACAGCTATCTTCTCAAACTACTAATGCTCTTGTTCAGATTCTGACTACAGATATCTTCTCAAACTACTAATGCTCTTGTTCAGATTCTGGCTACAGCTATCTTCTCAAACTACTAATGTTCTTGTTCAGATTCTGACTACAGATATCTTCTCAAACTAGTAATGCTCTTGTTCAGATTCTGGCTACAGCTATCTTCTCAAACTACTAATGCTCTTGTTCAGATTCTCACTACAGGTATCCTCTCAAACTACTAATGCTCTTATTCAAATTCTGACTACAGGTATCTTCTCAAACTACTAATGCTCGTGTTCAGATTCTGGCTACAGCTATCTTCTCAAACTACTAATGCTCTTATTCAAATTCTGATCACAGCTATCTTCTCAAACTACTAATGCTCTTATTCAAATTCTGACTGCAGCTATCTTCTCAAACTACTAATGCTCTTGTTCAGATTCTGGCTACAGCTATCTTCTCAAACTACTAATGCTCTTGTTCAGATTCTGACTACAGATATCTTCTCAAACTACTAATGCTCTTGTTCAGATTCTGGCTACAGCTATCTTCTCAAAATACTAATGCTCTTGTTCAGATTCTGACTACAGATATCTTCTCAAACTACTAATGCTCTTGTTCAGATTCTCACTACAGATATCTTCTCAAACTAGTAATGCTCTTGTTCAGATTCTGGCTACAGCTATCTTCTCAAACTACTAATGCTCTTGTTCAGATTCTCACTACTGGTATCTTCTCAAACTACTAATGCTCTTGTTCAGATTCTGGCTACAGCTATCTTCTCAAACTAGTAATGCCCTTGTTCAGATTCTGACTACAGATATCTTCTCAAACTACTAATGCTCTTGTTCAGATTCTGACTACAGATATCTTCTCAAACTAGTAATGCTCTTGTTCAGATTCTGGCTACAGCTATCTTCTCAAACTACTAATGCTCTTGTTCAGATTCTCACTACAGGTATCCTCTCAAACTACTAATGCTCTTATTCAAATTCTGACTACAGGTATCTTCTCAAACTACTAATGTTCTTGTTCAGATTCTGACTACAGATATCTTCTCAAACTACTAATGCTCTTGTTCAGATTCTGACTACAGATATCTTCTCAAACTACTAATGCTCTTGTTCAGATTCTGACTACAGGTATCTTCTCAAACTACTAATGCTCTTGTTCAGATTCTGACTACAGGTATCTTCTCAAACTACTAATGCTCTTGTTCAGATTCTGACTACAGCTATCTTCTCAAACTACTAATGCTCTTGTTCAGATTCTGACTACAGCTATCTTTTCAAACTACTAATGCTTTTGTTCAGATTCTGGCTACAGCTATCTTCTCAAACTACTAATGCTCTTATTCAGATTCTGACTACAGGTATCTTCTCAAACTACTAATGCTCTTGTTCAGATTCTGGCTACAGCTATCTTTTCAAACTACTAATGCTCTTGTTCAGATTCTGACTACAGATATCTTCTCAAGCTACTAATGCTCTTATTCAAATTCTGACTGCATCTATCTTCTCAAACTACTAATGCTCTTGTTCAGATTCTGACTATAGCTATCTTCTCAAACTACTAATGCTTTTGTTCAGATTCTGACTACAGCTATCTTCTCAAACTACTAATGCTCTTTTTCAGATTCTGACTAGAGGTATCTTCTCAAACTACTAATGCTTTTGTTCAGATTTTGACTATAGCTATCTTCTCAAACTACTAATGCTTTTGTTCAGATTCTGACTACAGCTATCTTCTCAAACTACTAATGTTATTGTTCAGATTCTGACTATAGCTAACTCCTCAAACTACTAATCCTATTGTTCAGATTCTGATTACAGCTAACGTCTCAATCTACTAATGTTATTGTTCAGATTCTGATAACAGCTGTCTTCTCAAACTACTAATGCTCTTCTTCAGATTCTAACTAAAGCTATCTTCTCCAACTACTAATGCTCTTATTCAAATTCTGACTATAGCTATCTTCTCAAACTACTAATGCTCTTGTTCAGATTCTGACTATAGCTATCTTCTCAAACTACTAATGTTATTGTTCAGATTCTGACTATAGCTAACTCCTCAAACTACTAATCCTATTGTTCAGATTCTGATTACAGCTAACGTCTCAATCTACTAATGTTATTGTTCAGATTCTGATAACAGCTGTCTTCTCAAACTACTAATGCTCTTCTTCAGATTCTAACTAAAGCTATCTTCTCCAACTACTAATGCTCTTATTCAAATTCTGACTACAGCTATCTTCTCAAACTACTAGTGCTCTTGTTCAGATTCTGACTACAGCTATCTTTTCAAACTACTAATACTCTTGTTCAGATTCTGGCTACAGCTAACTTCTCAAACTACAAATACTATTATATTATTATCTTTGTTATCATCGTCTATACTTCAGTAGTCGTAGTCATATTCATTGTTTCATCATCACTATCATCTTCATCGTCTTCATGAATTATCGTTAGTACAACAATTATTGTCAATATTGTGACACCATTACTTGACAAGATGTCTTCAATAATAAGAGTACGTTAGCATTAATAAATAAAAGCGAATTATTTCTGAGTAAACGTTCAGTCACTGAGTTCATGCAAACCAGAAAAATCCACAGTTTTTCTTTAAAGCTGCCACCCACCCATTATGATAAACATAATTATTTCTTTCTTACTATACTTAACGTCTCCTTCTATCCGACTTCCAAGCGACTGCTGGTAGGGGAGAGAGATTCGTTCGATTATACACTAGACATATCACAAGTGCGGGCTTTCTCGGTCATGAGATCTGTATGACACAGGACCACCGCTGGGACTTCACAAGACAATCACAGAACAATGGACGAACACTCAAGTCCTTAGACTAAAGATTAATTTCTTTTATTATCCATGCAGAGATTCGAATCTCGGATCACTTGGTTGAGAAGCATACGCTATGCACATGGCTGTAACTGCATAAAAACAACAATTATTCCATTGATTAACATGTTCATTTATAATTAATATTGCAGTATTCTTTGTTCGTTTTATTTTACTATATTAAAACTGTGCCTCATTTTTCTTCTTTTATTTTACGATTGCCGGAACTGAAAAGCGTATTGTATCAACAAGTTGTACCTACACTGAAAGTGTACATTCATCTTTGTAAGTTGTCAAAACTGACGTTGGGAGTGTCAACTCAACATGCAACACAATAATTAAAGTGTTGAGTCGTAACGCGTGTCTCGAACTCGACTGTTTCAGCATCTCTTCTCTTTGACAAGTTTTCAGGCCTATCGTATCGTTTCATCATCATATCAGTGGCCACCACTGTATAAAAGCTTCAGTTTTGATTACAAACTATTTTTAAAGCTGACAAGGAGACGTAAGTAGTCAGAAGAGTGTATTAGAAACAGTGATGAATTATGGATACTGAAATACATACACTTTAACTCTATGCGCTAAAAACTCCTGTTTCATGTCACGCCAAACTGTGGGGCTTAATAAGTTGGTTAGGATGGTGAAAGTGGTAATGATTGTGACAGCGAAGACCAATTTAGCAGTGTGATATTATATTGAAACTTACATTAACAGATGAAGTAGAAGAAAGTACTAATTAGAATTCCTAGAATCTCTACCAATACGTATAATTGAACAAGACACTCATAGCAGTACAGCTGGCGCCAGCGTTTTTTGGCTTGTGT
The DNA here is from genome assembly GCF_040183065.1 of Periplaneta americana. Lineage (NCBI taxonomy): Eukaryota > Metazoa > Arthropoda > Insecta > Blattodea > Blattidae > Periplaneta > Periplaneta americana. Next base: position 67,361,893 of record NC_091121.1, on the reverse strand, counting down.
CCTAGAATATAGTGCCCAGTTTGTGACCATATTGCTAGTGCAGCTGACAATGGTACCACTTCCTATACACGTCACATCAGCCATTTGCCAAACACAGTTGTCAGACTGACTGCAGCAAATGGAAAACACTCGCACTTAACGTTCCCATTACTTATTTCACACGCCAAAACTGTAGCAAATGTTCCCATACAAATTTAGAGATATGCATGTAACATTAATTTTTATTAAAACAACTTCATACAAATTTGGAGCTATAAAAGTCATAGTTGTTAATTAAAATACGACATATTTAACACCCTAATCGCCAAGACGAGATTATGTTAATTATTAATTAATTGTAGCCTTGAAGAAAAGATTAATGATCATTACTGAAAAGATTCTGTCTAATGGAGTCGTACCGGAACAGTTAAACAAGTCTCCCAGTTCTCTGAGTGATACATAATAACGATGTTTATGTTGAAGACGACAACAATAGAGACGATGACCAGGAAAATTAAAGATACTAGTGATGACAGCGTTAATAATAACAGTGTGAAGACAATAAGTTCAATTAAAATAATAGTAATATGTTAACTATGTTTAGATGGTAATAACGACAAAAATGATGTCGGTGATAATATCAACGATAGTGATGATAATCAACAATAACGACGATATTTTCAACAAGGATTGGGAATTGGCAACAAGGCTTTCTGAATATAATGACCTCAGAGTTTGATGAAGATAATGAGAAGAAGAATGGACAAAGATAACGATAAGGATGACGGAAATATTAACAAGAATTGACGAAGATAATGATTGGAAATTTTGACGAAAATAATGAGAAGGATGACGGAAATAATGACAAGAATAGTCGAAAGTAATGACTGCAAATTTTGACGAAGGTAATGACAACGATGATGGAAATAATGACATGAATTGAAGAAGATAATGACACGGATGACGGAAATAATAACGATAAGTTTTGACGAATTTAATGACAAGGATGATGGAAATAATTACAAGAATTGTTGAAGATAATGACTGCAAATTTTGACGAAGATAATAACAGGGATGACGAAAATAATTACAAGAATTGACGGAGATAATGACTGCAAGTTTTGACGAAGTTTGACAAGGATGACGGAAATAATGACAAGAATTGTTCAAGATAATGACTGCAAATTTTGACGAAGATAATGACGGGTGATGGAAATAATAACAATAATTGGCGAAGATAGTGACTTCAAATTTTGACGAACATAATGACAAGAATGACGGAAATAATGACAATAATTGACGAAGATAATGACACGGATGACGGAAATAATAACAATAATGTCGGAGATAATGACTGCAAGCTTTGATGAAGTTAATGACAATGATGACGGAAATAATGACAAGAATTGTCGAAGATAATGACTGCAAATTTTGACGAAGTTAATGACAAACATGACGAAAATAATTAAAATAATTGACGAAGATAATGATTTGGATGACGGAAATAACAAGAATTGATGAAGATAATGACTGCAAATATTGACGAAGTTAATGAGAAACATGACGGAAGTAATGACAAGAATTGACGGAGATAATGACACGGATGACGGAAACAACAAGAATTGACGAAGATAATGACTGCAAATTTTGACGAAGTTGACGAGGATTGGCGAAGATGATAAAAGGTTTGACAAGGATGTCAAAGATAATGAGATAAGCATAACGAAGAAAATTACGGTAAAGATAATGGAGATAATGACGGTAAGGATAACGAAGATAATGACGATGGACATAACGACGATAATGATAATGATGAAGAAAATAATGTCAAGGATGGCAAATATAACAATGAAAATGACGACTGTGACAATAAGGATGAAGAGTGTAATGACAACAACGATGAAGATTATAATGACAAGAATGACGACTGTAATGACAACGAGAATTACATCTGTAATGACAACAGTGACGTCTGTAATGATGACAAAGTCTGTAATGACAACAATGATGATGACTTAATGACAACGAAGATGACAGTTATAATGACAAGGAGATGACGATTGTAATTACAAGTAGGATGACCACTGTAATGGCAATGAGGATGTTCATTGTAAGAACAGCGAGGATGACGACTGTAATATTAAAAAATGTGATCCCAAAGTTCTTTCAGTCTATTTGACCATTTTTATGATTTATACATACATATGAGATTTTTTTAGACCGTTATAATTATATTTTAAACTTCTTTTCTTTCAAAACAACGCCAGTCCTTGTCTAAAAGTTTGTGTTATTGTGCAAGTTCCAGTGTAAGCTCTTAAGTTCGACAGAAATCAAGTTAGACATCCTATAGTTCGACTGCTTACATAGGAGAATTAGACACGCCCCTATACGGACACTAAGAAATGAGTTTGCCATTTGAATGGGAACTGGTTCTGTGTCTTGTAGTGATACTTTTGTTAAAGGAAAATAGAATATTTTATTGATTGGTACATCCATATTGATCGCTGATTTTAAATTATTGAACTCTTATTTTTTTATTTGAGAATTGTGCCGTTTGTGAGACGGAACTGTCGTAACCCACTGTGGTACTAGAAGCGCATACACAAGTCTCGGAGCGGGAAGGAAATGCAAGTACAGTACTGTATTCGTTGATGGATAACCAATAAGAATTTGTATTCATTTCACCTGCCACACTCACCACCCTTATTGGACTGAATTTTCAATTCTGTTTTATCGAACTTAGGAGAGTCCACTGTACTTGAAAACTCTCTGAGTCCGTAGACCGGTGGATGAAAAAAAAATAGATCAGTCCTTTCATAAAAAATGGGCTGAACGCTATTTGGAATCACACTCTTAAGTTACAACAAAGTTACTATAGTAATGACGAGGATGAGTAATGGGAATTGTAATTACGAGAATGAAGGCTATAATGACAATGATGATAATAATGATGATTAAAGTAACAAGGATGACGTCTGTAATTACAAAGACGTTGCTGATAACGATAGTTATGACATTAATAGAACGATGACTATGCTAGGGTGAAGATAATGACGAGAAAAATGATGAAGAAAAAAATGCTGTTGAAGACGGTAAGGGTGTTTTCTCAGGTGGACCGTGTCTGATCTGCGGTCCGAGTGCTGCAAATCTTTGTCTCAGAAAGATAATTCTCCACGCGAGATATCTGCCGTGAAATAGTCAAGTTGCTTCCTACAAAACACCAAACACTGATCTTGGATGAGGAGCGAGAGAGATAGCAAGAGAGAGAGAGAAATTGCGAATGATTCGCCTCTTTATTACTTCCAGCATCCCCCAATTTCTTGTTGCTCACCCGAAATTTTGCTCCCTCCCTCTTCACCCGCTCCCTGATTGCCATAGCAACACCTCTTGCGAGTGGTGTCAGATAGAAAGCTCCTTAATTAAGAAACTCTGATTTAAATTATTCTGCCGAGCGAGTGTCTCGACAAGCAGAATTCTTTTTATTCCGCTCAACAACGCTATAAGTAACAGTCTCAAAGTCAGCGGGAATGGAAAATAAGCAGATAAGCTCCAGTACTTTGAGGAATATCTTTATCTTCCATATTTAACGGAATTTCAAAAGGCGGATTTTAGAAGTAACCGTTTATGGTTTTTACACAAGTCGAAACTTGGAGTGTAAAATTCTTTCAAGGAGCAGTTGTTTACTTTGACTTTTTCGTTATTGAATATGCACACATGAAGAAATGTTTTAAACTACAGGGAGCTCTAAATTACGGTTATTTTCTTAATTACATTTTAGTTTAGTATTAAATAAATTGTACATATTAGACATATATCTGAGAAAATGGTGTATTAGTGAGATGAAATAATAGCGTGGTTAGTTATATAATGTAAAAATAGATTTGAACGGATGCACTTTGTAGAGGTTATGGAATTGTTTTAAGACTAAGTTATAAATCAAGTAAACTCAATGTTCTAAGGGTACGAACGCTAATGTGATTGTGTTAAAACTCTTTCGACGGTGAATTTAATAATAGGTTATGTTTTTTTTCTGATATAGCCAACAAGGTCCAGGCCTTTATATTATGTTCAGGGGAAATTCTTTAGTTAGTTTTGAGTAAAGACAGGAATTTATCCACAGAGACTGCA